>NW_006763146.1:957189-1039631 GCF_000264905.1 Stereum hirsutum FP-91666 SS1
CAACCGGCTTGGAGATGTCGGTCGTCGAGAGGAGGCATTGAGCGCAATCGAGGATGGCGGTTCGCATCCACCGCCAGCTCGCACAGGACCGCCCCGAGGCATTCAATCCCGCCCTCGCCGGCTCTCTCAACAACCTCTCCGTCCGGCTTGCAGATGTCGGTCGTCGAGAGGACGCATTGAGCGTAATCGAGGACGCATTTTGCATCCGCCGCCAGCTCGCGCAGGACCGCCCCGAGGCATTCAAGCCAGACTTCGCCTTGTCTCTCAACAACCTCTCCAACCGGCTTGGAGATGTCGGTCGTCGAGAGGAGGCATTGAGCGTAATAGAGGAGACTGTCTGCATCCGCCGCCAGCTTGCGCAGGTCCGCCCCCAAGTGTTCAATCCAGAGCTCGCCAAGTCTCTCAACAACCTGTCCACCCGGTTCGCAGAGGTCGATCGTCGGGAGGATGCATTAAGAACAGCTAAAGAAGCGGTTCACATCTACCGCAAGTTCATGCAGGACTACCCCGACACATTCAATCCAAATCTAGTCTTCTTCCTCTGCCACCTTTCTTGCAGGTATCGTGATTCCGGTCGCGCTGAAGATGCATTACAATCTGCAAGAGAGTGTCTTGCACTCTATCACGCCTCGCCTGACATAAGACCGACTGTGCTCTTGAGCGAGGAAATGGATGTGCTCGGGAAGGTAGCGGATTGCATGATTCAGTTAGGCCATGAGGAGGAGATGAAGAAGTTTCATTCTTTGGCAGAGGCATTGAGGAAGTGGGGAACACAATCGGCGGCAGGAAAACCTAAGCTCGCACCCTCGATGAGTAAACAACGTAAGTCCACATCGATTCACACCAGTAACGGCCACATTTTGATGACATCTACTATACTATCTGACCACAGATACCGTAGATAGTATATAGGCCGGTCTCTATCGTAGGTGCTCAGTAGAAGAGTGTACGATGTAAGGCACTTGAGCCTTGCCGGTCCTCTCGACTCTCAAGTGTTTTCGTCTTGGGCATACCGAATTTGTGAACCAAACATCAAGTTACCATACTAAGCTTATGGTAAACGTCCGGAATATCTAAAGCTACAGTAAGAGCGATCTACGCTACCCTTGAAATACAGTACCTGTATAAGTAGAGCCCAAAACACGAAAGACAGACAACAAACCCAAGAAACGGCAAAGAATATCGAAGCTCCCAACACAACGACCGAAATCCAAAAGAATACACGAACGGCAGAGAAAAAGAGGCCATTAAGAGCTCGTAGCGCTCGCCTTAGGCGTAAGCTGTATAACACTCGAACTCGCACTCACAACGTCCACGCCATTCGACCCAGATGCCGTCGCGGTCGCCACGCTAACACTCGTCACCGCACTTCCCTTCACACCCTTGGTCGTCGACGCCGGAACTTCCGTAACGATCGACGCACCCGCCGCCGATAGACTAGCAAGCAAACTCGACGCCTCCGCCGCGTTCAACGTTGTCGTCACACTTGGCAGAGATGTGGCGCCAGTCGCAGGGAGTGTGATCGTTATCGTCGTCGTCTCCGTCCCCGTCCCATCGCCTGCAATTGTGCTGTTCGAGGTGCTGTTCGTTCCGATAGCGACGGTTGAGTTCGTCGTGGATGTGGTGGGGATATCGGTTGCGTTGGATAATGGGAGGGAGAGGGTAGTGTTTGAGGGGAGGGTGGTGGCGATGAGTCCGCCTGTGGTGCCGGTTGAGGCGATGAGGGTGGTAGCGTCGGACTGGGAGACACAGGAAACATACTAAATTCCAGTAGAGGTCATTATAATTAGTATGAAATAAGAGAGGGAGGATGAGAAAGGGACGTACGGTGCCGTTTGATCTCACAAATGGGAGCGCGAAGCATTGTTGACCCGAAGCACACGATTCGATATCCCATGTACCAGCAGTGGTTGTGGTGTTGGTCGCATCGGTTGTCGTGGTAGTCGTGTTTGAAGAGGGGGTAGACGTGCACGTAGCGAATTCGCCACTTATGCAAGCGGTTTCGCCAACTGACAGAAGCTCTTGTAAGTATGCACATCAGACAAGAATATAGGAAATGTGTCATACCACTGCATGTAGAGTTGGCCGAGAGTGAGAGGAATTCAGCGTTCAGAGTTTGAGCAGCTTGGCCATTCTGAAGCATGGTGGTATCGTCGATAGAGAAAGGTGCAGCGGAAACAGTGCGGTGGTGCAGAGTTGAGACAGCAGCGAGCAGAGATGCAGTGATGAGAGCGAAGGGAGCCATTAGTGTTGATGCAATAAGTGAGTGACAAGGGTAAGCGAAGGTGAGAGAGAGAAGCGAATATATGAATCTAAGGTCGTGAGGACGTGAAGTCAATGATAGAGAGCACCGGGCTCGAGGGCTCGTAAGTTCACCAACAGCAGAGAAAGGGCGAGTCAACTTGAGGTCGCCAAGCCAGCCTTTATAGCCAGATAACACAATGCTTTCCATAGGGTCGTCGAAGATCTATATACAGCGCTATAGGTCAGGTACGTGCCTCTCGTTTTTGTGTCGAGAACAAAAAGAGAACAATGGAGACGGTACCGACAGAGCGGAGCGAGAGTGAACAAAGGCCGTGACAGCTCAATACGCCATGTCACGCCGTTTGCAATTGTGGCGGGATGTGACTTGCCCAATGTGGATGTCACATCTAGCAGTGCTCGACGACGCCGCACCGACAGCATCCATTCCCAACGTTCAAGACCCCACCAACTATTCAAAATGGTGAGCATGCCCTCTGTGACATTCAGGATCATACCCAGCCCTCCCGTACACCGTCTACGCTGTCGAAACGCGCGAAACAACCGCGGAATGCGTTGGATGGCTTCACTCAGCTTCAGATGACACCCGGCCAAACTTCGCGACTCCAATGCTGATTCACCCTGTCTTTGCCTCTGCTTTATGTGCGATATAGACCAAGAAGCGACGTTCCGGCGGCCGTAACAAGAAGGGACGTGGCCATGTTGTCTTCCTTCGTTGCTCAAACTGCTCGAGGGCTGTCGCAAAGGACAAGGCCATCAAGAGGTTCACTGTCAGGAACATGGTCGAGTCTGCCGCTGTTCGTGATATCAGCGAGGCTTCCGTCTACCCTGGTGCGTTCATCTTGTCCCTATCGTATTACGCTGTCCACTGATTTTGAGCCAATGCACTTGCGATCCTGCAGAGTACGTGATCCCCAAGCTGTACATCAAAATCGCCTACTGTGTCTCGTGCGCCATCCACTCGCACGGTGCGTTTCTCTCTTCCCCTATCCTTCACGAGCTCGTTCGCTCATAGGCTCCATACGTCTGTATCTTTCAGTTGTCCGTGTCCGCTCGCGTGAGGGTCGCCGCAACCGCGCTCCCCCTCCTCGTATCCGGTGGAAGGATGGAAAGAAGGTCAACCCTGCTGTTGCCGCCGCGGAGGACGCTAAGGCTGCTGCTGCCAGGACGGCATGAGGGATTCGGGCATTTGTGCTGCAACGCATTGTTCACATATGATGTTATGTATTACTTGTCTCGTTTTCACGCATTGATCCCAGCCTGCTTTTCTCTCTGCCTCATCCATATGTGTGTGTTTGTCCTGTCCACGGGCGTGTTCTACAAAAGACCTGCAGCCAGTGATCCCGCCATACCTTGTGCAATTGGGATGCAACTGTGATTCAACAAGCCAGACGCAAAGTGACAACCTGTAAAACTTGGCCAGTGATTCGTTTCGGACTTCGTTCATTGCTTAGTCGATCGCATCGACTCAGAACGGGATCCTGGAGGGTGGTAATGCTGATTTCGAACCCGTCAATCGGACAAGATATCGATGTAGGATGGGTGCAGCAGGTTACATTCGGTAAAAAAAAAGTACAGATATCGAAAAAAAGTCACGGAAGCATGTGTCTTACACCACTATCTAGAAATCCATCATAGCCCGAAGGCATAGTGTTGCTAGCGAAAGCGAAGACATGGATCACTCTCCGCCAAAATCTAAATGTCCCCTTCCTCGTCGAAAAAGATGGCGAAAAAGGAGTGATAAGGTGTTGGCGTTGAAGATCGCGTCGAACGCTACGAACGCGAGCTCTTATACCCTTCGCTCACCACCACGTGCCTGCCACGCGAGTGAGGTATACGAAAGAGGAAAAGCAGTCGGCCGAATCGGGGGCCGGGGAAGGTCAGATGAGTGACGTAGTGCATCGCATTGGAAAGCCGAATTCACTTGCCACCTTTGCCGGACGGCCTCGCCACTCTCCTGCAAGTCGTCCCACAAGACATCCACACACCGCCTGTGCTGCGCTAACTTGTCCTCAAATACTCCTCAAGGGATATCTCATTGCTTTGCTTTCACCAACATATCTTTCCCTCCTCTGCTTGCTCTCTGTTCCACCAGGATTGAACTCGGGAACATACCTCTATCGCTTTCTGTACACTCAGACTTGCTTGATTCATGAAGTTAAATAACCCACTTCCCCAACCTCTGCCAAAGGAATGCAATAAAGCGGCGAAGATATGTACGTCAGATCCAACTAGTTCCATTTCAAGTCCGAACTGACGCCTTCACCGTTAAATAGGCAGATCATTCGTCGATAGTGGAAACAACGGACTCGATGGGGTTCGTACTGGCAACTCCTATATTTTTGCCACACCACTTAAGGCAACGCATGCTGATTCTGCGTATGGTTACTGCAGGTCATCCCAAAACAGATCTTGGAGAACGCTCGTGGATTCGCTATATTTTCGATCTTTAAGGCCGGGTTCTTGTTCTCTGCCAGAGCTGGGAGTGGTGTCGTGATCGCAAGGCTAGACGATGGTAGTAAGTAACTCTCGCACTGTCTCATAACATAAATATCAGTGGTGAAGTAGGCATGGGAAGATTGAGCTGTAGGAGACTTTCATTGTCATGATTGGGCCACATTCCCACGGCCACTGCTACGATCCTCTCGTCTATCTCAATCATCAAAGGAACAACTGCTGATACTCTTGATTGACTTTCCCAGCATGGTCAGCACCAAGTGCCATTGGACTTGCTGGTGTCGGTGTTGGCGGTCAAGCTGGCGCAGAAATCACCGACTTTCTCATCGTTCTCAACTCCAAATCAGTACGCAAACTTTCAAATCATTCCGTGTCGTCCGTGCTCTTACCTTCGTCTTGTGCATTGGTCCTAGGCTATCGTAAGTGATATTTATATCCGAATACGCAAACATAGGGTCTAATGCATCGACTGCTACAGCGACAATTCATGGCTGCAGGATCACTCACACTTGGTGGTAACATGAGTCTCGCTGTCGGACCATTAGGTCGCAATGGTGAAGCCTCAGGCGCAGTGAACTCCAGCGGTAAAGTCGCTGCAATGTCAGTCTTCCTTCCCTTTCCTTCTTTATCCCTCCCTCTCAGACATCTGCCCCCAAACGGACACTCATCTTCTCCCACTGTGTAACAGGTATTCTTACTCCAAAACCCGCGGCCTCTTTGGTGGACTCTCCCTCGAAGGCTCCGTCATCGTCGAACGTCAAGACGCGAACGCCCAAGCCTACCACTCCGACGTCACAGCCAAACAACTCCTCTCCGGCTCCGTAACACCACCAGAATGGGCGTCCACACTCACTCGCACCTTGGATGCCTGCACCGGCCCAGTTTACAGGAATTGGGTGGATGAGGGTCCAGGGGAAGTAGTGACGCCGCTGGAGAGCCCGTATGCGTTTAATGGGATCTCGAGCCCGGCGGGTGAGAGACCGTCGAGTGGAATGGGTTCGAGAGGGATGAGTGGGTCCGGGAAGGGAACGGGAGCAGGCATGGGGAAGAAGGCAGCGGAAGCGTTCCCGCCTCCGAGTTGGGGGAGGAGAAAGAGCGGAGGGAGTTATTTTTCGCAAGCAGGCGCTACACATGGTGAGGCATACGACGACCACGACGACATTAATGGCCTCTCGGGTGCGATGGGGAAGACCAGCCTTTCCGGTGGTACACGGACGAGAGGTACTTACGACAATGGGCTCGGGTCGGCAAACTCGGATTCGTGGGATTACGACAGACCACCGAAAATATCCGCAGAAGACGATTCCTCGACATCCCGCTTCGGAGAACATTTCGAGTCAGATTTCACCCCACCGGCGACACAGGTTGGCAGGAGTTCATACACGGGGAGTACGAACTCTAGTGGTGGTGGTGGTGGTAGTACGAAGCAGAGGTTCGCAGATTGGCAGCCTGAGCATCATCCACAGTCGAAATCCATGGGAGCCTTCGAGAAGAGAACGTTTTCACCATCACCGACATCTTCATCAGGGATTAATCGACAGAGATCCTCGAGTAATCCGTACGGTGCACCGCAGTCGAAGCTTGCTCAGCGTTCGCCGCTATACGACGAGTCGGCAGGCAGTGCTTTGGGTACAGGCGGCTCTATTGGGGGCCGATCATCGAGTTATGGAGGGAGTGCGAATGGAAGGAAGAAGCCTGAGTTCGATGGGTTTAGGGACGACGATGAGATTGATGACCCTTTCTCGTCGCCGAGTAGGGACGATGATTGGGGTAGTGGAGGTGGGAAGAAGAAGATTGAGCCGAACAGGGAGTTAATGAAGCCTTTGGCCAGAGACGAGGGTGTGGCAAGGGCGATTGCGTTGTTCGATTTCAAGGCTGTCGAGGTGCGTTCGTTATTCCACTGCAGTTCATCGACTTTGCTTGCTGATAACTTCGCCTTACTCTGCCAGGCGGGAGACCTTTCATTCAAGAAAGGACAGGTCATCACGATTACGGAGAAGAGTGATACTACCGATACGTGGTGGAAGGGAAAGGTGGATGGAAGGCAAGGTTCCTTCCCTGCAAACTTTGTCGAGCTGGTATAACGCACCGCGAACGGCCTTTAAGTTCCCCGAACCCAACACATTGACAGACGGACTCCTTTTCTTCTTCTTTTTCTCTCCCCTTCGGATAATATTCATTCTGAATGGGGCAAGCATTCACACAGCATTTTCTCTGTTTTCTTCATGTATTGTTCTCCTTTCCTTCTTTCATAATTGTATAGCGGAACAAGTTGCGATCGGGTGTACGGTCACGGTCCTGGCGTCCCAGGCATAGTGACCGTATCATAGTGTATTGCCTGGGCAGAGTCGCATGTAAAATTTCTCATTGCTGTATTATCGGTTGTGTAGTTGGTGTATATCATGTATACTCTGTGGTATTTTGGTTGTCTCGATTCATTCCAGTCATTGGCCTTCATGGTTGGGCCACATTTACATACTTATACGCCACACATTGTCTCGGCAAATTAGGGGCTTTAACACAGTCGTTCACTTGCCTCACAACCGAAAGAGACAAAATTCTTCACAAAAAATACATGTTGGGCAATCGACGGCGGTTATCGCCATCTCATTCACAGTGCTTTTAGGTGCTAACAAAAACTGTCCGTGCGCGGTCAACAGCCCAGGACGCGAACAAACACGCCTAGTAGCCAGCGGACTTTGAAACCCCGAAGTCGCGTTATAAGCCCAAGTGCGAGACGCGTCGACTGTCCGTTCCCTTCCCACCACCCTTTCCCTCAGCCCTCCCTCCCACCTGCCCCCTCCCTCACATCAAACAGCTCACTATGTCTGACGACGAAGGAAGTAGCAAGAAATCTGGCTATAGGTTCGAGTATGCGCCTTCGAACAGGTCAAAATGCAAAGGCATGTCTGTGTTCATGTTGATATTCCGTCATGCGTGTCGCGCATAGTATCCCAGTTGCACAGCTGACTGACAAGCGTATTTTTATGACTTTTCTGGTGTAATCGGGCGTTTAGGTCCTAAGCCCTGTAGTGGTCAGTCGTCACGAATTGATATCCAGTGACGAGGTGCTAATTGGTGTTGGCTCGTTGAACTTGCCTTGATCTACAGGTAACACGATCGCGAAAGGCCAAATCAGGGTGGGTACCGTCGTAGACTTCAGAGGCAACACGAGCTTGTGCGTACCACCTATTTATGTCTTACGCATTTCGGCCACTGCTCTGACCATGGTTTCTTCTCCGCTCATCCGAAACGCTATGAACATCGTCCCTCTTGTCTCCTGTCTCCTTGATCGTGCTTTGATTGCCATATATTGCTCTCGACCAGTGCATGGCGTCATTGGGGCTGCGTGACCCCAAAGATCATCGGTAATATGAAGAAATCCTTCAACGAAGCTTCCGAACTCGATGGGTACGAGGATATGAAAAAGGAGGACCAGGAGCGTATCACCAAAGCTTGGGAAGACGGTCACGTCGCAGACGAAGACATCCCGGAAACCGCTCGGAAACCTGAAGGGGACGACGGTGAGGAAGATGACGAGGAGGATAAGCCTAAGAAAAAGGCCCCGGCGAAGAAGAAGGCGGCCCCGGCGGCTGATGGTGAGGAGAAGCCGAAGAGGGGCAGGAAAAAGGTTTGTCTGCTTGGACTGGATTGTTATTGTTGATTACACGCTGACATGTGTATATTTGCAGAAGGTTGAAGACGACGCTGAAGACGATGGTGAGGAGAAGCCCAAGAAGGCTCCTGCTCGTAAGCCCCGTGCTAAAGTTAGTACATCCTTCCTTTCCTGCTGTGTCGGAGCGAAATTGATGACTCTGTCATTATGATCAACAGAAAGTCGAAGAGGATGCGGATGATGCTGAGGAAACTGAGAAGCCCAAAAAGGCACCTGCTCGCAAACCTCGTGCAAAGGTAAGAGCTTCATCCTCCCTTCCATTTACTGTATCATGGATCCTGGTTTACGTTCTATGAACTCTTTCTAGAAGGTCGACGAGGACGCAGATGGTGATGACGCAGACGCAAAGCCTAGGAATGCGCCACCTAAGAGGGCAGCTGCAACGAAGGCGAGCAAGAAGGTAGCGAAAGATGCGGAGGAAGAGGACGAGGAAGAAGAGGAGAAGCCCAAGAAGAAGGCTCCTGCCAAGAAGGAGCCTGTCAAGAAGGCGGTGGTGACGAAGAAAGCACCAGCTAAGAAAAAGGTCAGTTGCTCTTCCATCTCCAGCCGCTCAGTGCCATCACGCACGATGGCTCACTCCTTGTGTTCTATCTTCATAATATTTATAGGCAAAGGTTGATGACGATGAGTCCGGCGAGGACTTCACGAAGGATATGGATGATGTCCCGAATGGTGAGGACGACAATGAACCCTCCGCGGAGGAAGAAGACAGCAAGAAGCGGAAGGTAAGACTTGATTTTTATTTGTCTGTCATGATCGTTTCATTGACATTGACATCGGCATCTCTAGCGTCCGGCGTCGAAAGCATCAACCAAGCCTGCCTCCAAGCGCGCGAAGCCGGCGTCAAAAGCTAAGAAGACCAAGCAAGTCGTCGAAGAGGACGAAGATGAGGACTAAGCTGTTGAGCCTGCGGGCAATGCGCAGCATGGGTGTCTGCCCGAGCTCCTTGCTGAGGACTCCAGGACTGCTCCTTCGTTCTCATCTCTTATTCTTGTACATTGACTCTCCAACTCCATATCACGTATTACTTCCTGCCCCCCGGTCTTGGGGGCTGCGCTTCATTTGGTGCCATTCTGTCACTGTGATACCTCTGCTCTGTGTTCACGTCTGTAATACTACCTTGTCATAATGCATGTGATTATACTCTAGAACTACTGCAAGCTCTGTCTTCGGCAGTCCTCTGACCGATCACGAACGAGTTGTACACTGCTGACAGCTGTTCACTCCTGATGTGGGCCACATCAGCGATCTTACTTGCGCCACACCGTTTATAGTTCGATTTAGTTCAACCCGATATTGCTTCCGATGGAGACTACTTAGTACTCTTTACAAGATTCTACAGTGCGTAGGTGGCGTAACTACTGGCTCGGCGCAAAGCTCGGGTGGTACTCTTATGTGACATACTGACTGGGAAGGGGTATGAACATGCAAAGAACATTGAGAGCCATGGCTAGGACCTATAACGTGCGACGGAGATTAGCACAAGGACAAATCAGTCTCGAGACAACTTCTAGTACGTATTGAGATAATAGAAACCGTGTACGCACGCCAGAGATCCACCAGGCCTTAGCATAGCCGTTGGCGGCATGGAAGCGAAATATGAGCGCGAAAAATATTCCACCTATCGAAACACAGCCAAATGCGAGTTAGCGTCTACTCGCGCAAGAGAAACTAACAAGATCATGAAACGGGTCAACATACCCAGATTTCCCATCCCGCCAACAAACCCCGACATAACACCAATATACGACGCATTAACATGCGGCACCAGGGAGAAATTCGCTCCGTTGGCCATCTCGCAGAATAACGCCATCAGCACGACCAACGCTATCTGCACACCAAGTGACGGTATTCTGTCATTGTTATATTCGTGCTGCATCCAGAGACCATATGCAAGCGTGCAGACGCCCTGAAGGAAGCCTAGTGCGGCTGTAAGATATTGTTTGGCCTTGACGCCTCTGCTGCGGTAGACGAGGTCGCCGCAGTAGCCACCTAGGGGACGGGTGACAAGGTTTAGGAAACCAAAAATAGCTGGATAATCGAGAAACCAACGAGGTTGTCAGCGTGTTACCTTCGGTCTGGAACTCAAGTGGAAGAGGGCAACGTTGATCAAAGGGGAGGGAAGACATACAAGCGTAGTACCCAGCCTTGGTCTGTCCAAAGCCAGACGGGTTTTGCTGCGTGTTATACAACACAGTTGCAAGGTTGGCATCGACACAGAGCTCAAACCCAAATGTGGTCAGATACATCCTGCATGTTCAGCCTTATTAGCATTTAGCGCGTAGGATGTACTGGTAGGAAATACGAAGCCCCCAATGAAGAGGGCAGCTTACAGTGCACAAAGCCAAGTATGTGGCATCGCGAAGATCTTGCATGCTACCTTGAGGGTCAGACGCTCAGGGACGGCTATGTCTATTGGCGCGTTGATATCATCGGCTAGATGAAACAAAAAAGTTGCATATGTATTAGTATCAGATGAAACGAAGAATAGTCAACACAAGTAGATTTGGATGGTGACTACATCGCAGGCACTCAAAAAAGGGGAAATTTATTGCCTTCTTTTTCGATCGGCTGCACGTCCACCGCCTTCGCACCTTTTTCTTCGTCTTTATGCTTCTCGGTCGAGACAAAGTGCCCGCTCTCTTCATTCCTACTCAGTGGTGGTCTGATAAGAGTATGTCGGTCGCTCCATGGGCCAGCAGGGCAGTCGGTACCAAATATCAAGGTCAGAACGGCAACGGACAGTAGGATGGGGACGGGGACGATAGCGAATGCCGCACGCCAGGCCGTGTGTACAGACATACCGTCTGCGCGCAGGCGGTCAAAAAGCGAGGTTTGAACGACGAACGTTACGCCACCACCCTAGAGACGTAACCACGATTTTTTGTTAGAGACTGTGGCACGCATAATTTGATAAGAATAAGCGGTTATACGTGCCATATTGCCCCAACCTGCTACAAGAGCATTGGCAGTGCCGACAATTTTCTGGACAGATAGGATGAAATTTCATGAGAAGCGTAAGTAGGAAGGAAGGAAGGAAGGAATTAGATGGTGCACATAGCTACATACCTTGTCAAAGAATACAGAAGTCCAGGCCTGGCAGGGAACGAACGTTGCTATACGATGGAGCCATAACGCAAGCGTGGAACAAGTTCAGGTCAAGAGAAACCTTTCGAAGTCCGGTATAGGGGTTCTCCTAGCCTACCTCCGAGGATACCGATGAAGAACCGGACGGCGTAAAGACCACCCGCAGTGCTTATAGTTCCAGCGAGACCAGATGGAATGGCGCCAACGATCAAGATCGCAGCCATACTTCACGGTCAAGATGAAGGCTTCATCAGCGACGCAGCTCTGTGATACATCCAGATAGCATAGTTTCACCATTTGCGGGGACCCCAGCTGTCGCAAGCGGGTCCTACGATAAAGCGGACGATCTATGACAGGCAATTTCTGTAATGAGTCACTTCTTCGAAGACACTGCGTGAGAGCGAGAGATGAATCATAGGACATACTAAGGTAGCCAAGAGCGCGATGATGTTGGAAGTTCCTGTAAGTGCCATGATAATGAGCGTCCGTCGGAATGGCCGCAATGTGATTGAAGAAAGCACCGATTTGTTCGGTCGTCAGAGCCAAATCGCTCTTTATAGCTCTGCGTGAGATCAACAGAGTCAGCAGTAAAGCTAAACAAAACGGAACGGATCACTGACACTGGTGTCAACGGCGAGAAGGCGAACCACGACAGAAATGCCACAAAGAACCCCACTGGAAACGAAAAAGATATCAGGCGCCGGCCAGAGAGGGTAGTTTGGGGCAAAGATCAGATGGGTTTACCCCATGCGAGGTGAAAGCTACGACCGTAAGGGCTCCACAAATTTAGTATGGGCAGTGTCCTGCTCTTGCCATTGACAGGGTTGATGACTGGTTGAGACCAGAGAGAAGAGGTCTTAGACGAACGGGCCTCGGTTGTAGGCAAGTCTGCAGATCCGGAGGATGCTGTGTGGGCATGGGTGGACATGTCGCTGCCAGTGCTCCTGGGGGAGGTGATGAAGGCTACTCGTCTGACTTCGGTAAGACACAGATTCAAAGTAAAGGCGCGTCTCTGGAGGGAGGAGGTAAGTGAGAGGGTATTCATAGGTCTCTGCCCTGAACCTGACCTATGCGCGCAGATCCAGGCCTTAGTTGGCCATGAATGCCTCTGCCGCAGACTCGGAATTGCCGAAACTCATTTGAGGCCGTTCTGAACACCTATGGACACCCATCCACTAGAACCACCGGTGACGATCATGTATGACCTAAATGATTGTATACTTAATTGGGCGGCTGGTAGTTGTTCGGATAAGGTCAACTTTATCAGGGATGGCGTAGCCAAGTCGCGCGTCCCCGCGGCAGTCGCGCGACATTTTATGCGTAAGTGGAGAGCCTCTGCGTCTATACGGAGCAGAAGGAAAGAAGGCCCCAACATTCACATAAGCAATATCGCCCTTATCATGAGCGCCAGCCAAGTTACGACATTGCTTTACAAGAAGAGGTCCAGAGCTGGAAGAAGTTTGCGACGATTGCATCAGGTCGTGGATGTACGCACATATGTGGAAAGGCGAACACACCTACCTGAATTCATTCTCTTTCGTTGATTGCACCATCAAATGCAGACGAAAGCGCCACCTCTCTCGGACCTACTATCAGTTCAAAGAACGTCACACGACTTTACTCAGAAATACATGAAGCAAGGTCTTTGGCCCTCACCGTTCTACCCACCGTCGCTCGTGCCACGACAGCTCATCAGCGATAGGCCTGCGACAAAGGTACCGGAACTGCCGAAAGAGTTTCCTCCCTTACCTTCTTGTGATGCGCCTACAGAGCAGGACGCAAAGGACAAGGGCACTCCAGACCAGTGGATCGTCAGAGATGAACGGCTCGTTAGACTAACTGGGCGCTGGCCCTTCAACTCCGAACCGCCCCTGCCAGACCTGTGGGAAGCGGTAAGTGCTGCTCGACTATAGTCAGCAATCTGCGAAGAGACCAATGCCAGTCGAAAAAATGCTAATATACTGTCTGTCAGGGTTTCTTAACGCCATCACGTCTCTTTTTTGTCCGTAACCACGGCGGCGTCCCTCGCGTCTCGATACAAGAGGCAGAATCCTGGTCTATAACGATCTCTGGGTGAGCGAAAAGTCATTCGTGACAGCAAGAAGTCGAACAATGTTCCGCTTTTTCAAGTTTGTCTAGTGTTGTTGATTATTTTCCCACGCCTCACTTCAGGCTCGTTCGGAAACCGCTGACGCTCACCTTAACTGACCTCCAAGATCCCAGTCAATTCGACACTGTCACTCTCCCTGTCACTCTCGTATGTGCTGGTGCGCCGAACCCGTTGTATCATCCATGCTGTGGGGTATCTGATCTTCATACTCAACCGTAGGAAACCGCCGCAAAGAACAAAACGTTGTTCGTAAAAGCCTTGGGTTCAGCTGGGGTGCTGCAGGCCTTTCGACTTCTCTGTTCACCGGTGTTTACCTTGCGGACGTCCTCGCTAAACTCGATATTGTGACCGAAGGCACCTTTGGCGAGCCAGGATTCAAGCGTGCCGAACATGTCATCTTTGAAGGCGCAGACGATCTACCTGATGGAAAATATGGGACCAGCCAGAGGTATAAGTGGGCAAAGAACAAGGACAAGGGGATGTTACTTGCTTGGGCAATGAATGGTCAGGTCAGTACTCAGTCTTGAGTTGGTCTTTACCCCTCTGTTGCTGCTTCTATCTTCCATGCATGTATGTGTTGGTAGTAGCGCTCATGCTAACTATGACGACAGCCGCTGGAACCCGACCATGGCTATCCGCTAAGATTAGTCGTCCCAGGCCAAATTGGAGGACGCAGTGTCAAGTGGCTCAAGAAGATCGAAGTTTCGCATGTCGAGAGCTCCCACCATTTACACTACTGGGTACGCTATCCTGATTATGTCAGACCCAAGTTGGCTGCGAGATTGATTGGTGAAGTAGGATAATAAAGTGCTTCCGTCCTCTGTTATGCCTGAAATTGCTCGAAGTCAACGAGAATGGTGGTATGACCCTCGGTAAGTTATGCCTCGAATATATGCTTAAGTCCATAATATCTTGACCCCAGTCCTCAGATACATCATCACCGACCTGAACACAAACTCCGCCATCGCAAAACCTGCACACAATGAAACAATCTCTTTCAATGCGCATGAAAGCTCGAACACTTACCGACTGGCTGGCTACGCCTATGGCGGCGGTGGTCGGCGCATCACTCGAGTTGAGATCACCCTTGACGCAGGGCAGACGTGGCTTCTCGCTGCCATCACCTACCCGGAGGATTTGTTCCGCCAGCGCGCTTTCAAGGATCCCGTTTTGGGTACACTCGACTTGACGGACCGCGAGGAGTGTTTCTGCTGGTCATTCTGGCATCTTGACGTCCCTCTATCTGCCCTCGAGAAGGCGGGGAGTGTTGCGGTGAAGGCGATGGATGAAAGCTTGCATGGTCAAGGCAAGAGCATGTACTGGAATGCTACAGGGATGATGAAGTCGGTTTCACCTTCTGTCTTGTATCAGAAAGTCGCTGACTCTTCATGATTCCTTTCCCACCAGCAATTGGTGGTTCCGTGTAGCCCTTCACCGAACTGTAGAGGAGGAAAACATCATCCTCCGATTCGAGCACCCCACCATGCCCGACAACCAACCAGGATGGATGGAACGCCTCAGAAATCTCGGACAAGACGTCTCTGACCCTGTATTCATCTCCGCTGTCTCGACCTCTCCCTCTGTCGTCGGACGTTCCGGGTATATACCAGAGTCTGCTCACGCTGCCACCCCTACCGCCGCCATTCCTACCGCCGCCATTGTGATGACCAAAGCCGGTGTCGATCGTAAGATCACAGCGAACGAGCTTGAGGCACACTCGAGCGCAGAAGAGCCATGGTTTGTTGTCGAGGGAGAAGTATACGACGCCACACCGTTCTTGAGTAAACATCCCGGCGGTTCGGACTCGATCACGATTGTGGCGGGCCAGGACGCCACAGAGGACTTCATGGCCATTCACTCCACCGCTGCTAAAGTCCAACTCCAAGAATTCCACATTGGTACGCTTACCTCGAGCATCAGTGCCACACCAAATCATGCGGTAGCGGTGCAAAAGGAAGACCGGCGGGGACCAGACGAAGTCTTTTTGCAGCCGAGGTGGAAGCAGGCGAAACTGGTCGCGGTGGAGAAGGTCTCGCACGATTCGAAGCTTTTTAGGTTCGAGTTAGAGACTCCAGAGCAGAGGCTAGGGTTGCCCTGTGGGCAACATGTGTACGTAAGATTGCAGAGAAAGACGGAGAGTGAGAGGAACAAAGTAGTGGATGCGAGGAAGGACTGGGTCCAGAGGGCGTATACACCTGTATCTTCGGCGGATACTTGTGGGATACTTGACCTGCTCATCAAGGTAAAGTACTGGAATATCTATCTAAGTTTTCCGCTTGGCCTGCTCATAGCTCTCCATCAGGTATACCATCCTACGACTGCGTTCCCTCTGGGAGGAAAAATGACACTGGGATTCGAAGAGCTTTGTATTGGTGATCATTTGGAGTTCAAGGGTCCGTTGGGCGGTTTTGAATGGTTGGGCAGCGGAGTGGCTAGGTGGCGCGGAAAAGAGCGCAAGGCGAAGCATATTGGCATGATCTGTGGTGGAAGTGGTAGGTTTCCTCGTATCATTCCTGGTAATATCTCCCCGTCGCTCGTTCTTGGTTTTTGACAAGTCGACCTTTCCCATCTCTATCCGCAGGCATCACGCCGATATACCAAGTACTCCGCACCATTATCAACGATACGGGCGACCAATCGACCGAAATTTATCTTCTCAATGCCAACAAGACGCAGGATGACATCCTCCTCCACTCCGAGCTCAAATCGCTTGCACAGCAGATCTGTTCGGATCGTTTTCGGTCGTATTATGTCCTCTCCGACGCTCCTGAGGGATGGAAGGAAGGTAGAGGAAGAATCACGCAAGACATGCTGAAGAGGTATATGCCAGAGCCGGCTGACGATAACCTGATCCTGGTTTGTGGGCCGGAGCAGATGATTGAGGAGACGGTGAAGCCTGGTTTGACCGCTCTAGCTTGGAATATCGAGAAGTCCTTGGTCGTGTTCTGATTATCGTGGCTTTAAGGTGTACCGTAAACTTCCCTCAGAATTCTTTTTTTTTTGCATTGTTTGCGTAGAAAGGCTTGAACAAGGTCATCGTAGATCAGTCGCTGGACAAGTTCATTCTACAAATAGCGTGAAAATGTAATTGTGGCGCCAGAGTGTCGGGCCTGCCGCCGTCAACTTGAAGGACGTTTGGTTCCGAATTTCAAGCAAATTTCTGCTCTCGACGTCCAAGGTCTAGCAACACCACGAACTCCTGCTTCCCCGTTCACCAACAGATATACTGTTCCGACATTACGCGGACATATGCTTCTTTTGATTGGACCGCTTGATCCTGATAAACCTTGACCAACGGTCGTTCAGACTTTTCCTTTTCAGCTGGGCCAACCAAGTCAGCTGGATGCGTAATATCCTCCCGTGTCTACTCCCCATTGCACCTCGCGGCGACGCCCAAGATTATTAGGAAGTGGCGTCTTGCGGTCATTGACTTTAAGGCAGGCGAACGTAAACCCGTCAGTGCGCCCAGGCGGAGAGTAGGCCCACGGCTAGTCAACCAGAACAAAAGAGAAGCGATATCGCTCATTCAAGCCTCATTCCATCCCACGGATACTATCTGTGCCAGGTGGCTGACCCCTAGGAATACACTTTCCCTCTTCCTTGCGAAACTCTATATCTACTGCGACAACTCGGGTTAAACGTTTGCCGCCCACAGTAGCGCGGAGGCGGTTGCAGGACATCGTGAGCAAAAGTGAGAGTTGGCCGTGTATCCACTGCTTATACAAAGCCGTTCAGCAAGGAGATGAATGATACAATCTGAGGTGAGTATGTGAGCCGGCTGGGATGTCTTTGCCACCATTTGCCACTTCCTCTCCCCTTCCCTCCGACTGAAACTCTCTTTAGATCATCGAATACCCTACGCGCTTTTCTCACTCACAGGGAGGCCAACGACGCCGCCCTACCTCTCAGACTGGTATCTATCTGCCTCTCGGAAACAGAGTTGGGTTTCGTCCCATATATACTACTTCGTCTTCGTGGCCTTAGACTCACAACCTCGCCTTCAACATCACTCGATCTTGTTGGATCCCAATGAGCTCTGACGCATCGCCCTTCACGAGTCGTGATGGAATGCCGAGGAAGACTGTTTTCGTTGTGGGCCTTGGCATGGTCGGGATAGGTACGCACCTCACCAGATTATCCAGTAATGCATTTACGAAGCCATCGTAGCATTTATCGAGAAACTGCTCAATCTTGACGAGGCACGCCGATACTCGATCGTGACATGTGGCGAGGAGACCCATCTTGCGTACAATCGCGTGGGACTCACAGAGTACTTCCAGCATCGGAGCGTGGAGAACCTCTATCTCAACAGTCCGAGCTGGTATGCAGAGCAGGAAAATGATAGATTCTCATTTCATGTCGGAGAGCAGGTCAATTTCATCTCCTGAAGGTGGATATCGGGCGGTTGTGCTTACGCCACAATAGGTAACGAGTGTTGACACAGCCAAAAAGAAGGTCTATACATCAAGAAACAATGCCTTCGAGTGCGTAATACCTTTCTAGTTATCTGATTTTCTAAAATACAGACTGAAATTCCTTCGCTCAGTTATGACATCCTCGTTCTTGCGACAGGCTCGGGAGCCGGCCTTCCTCCATACATTTCTCTGGAGCGCGCCGAGAAGACTAGAGGTATGGCATACACGGATATAATCCTAATCACAAATAGTATGTATATTGATTATGCAAGTCAGGTGTTTTCGTCTACAGGAATATCGCAGACCTTGAAGCCATCATTGCCTATTCGGAGCGACCCGAAGTCAAGAGCGCTTCTGTTATTGGTGGTGGGGTATGTGGCACATCTTGACTACCCAGTTCTCTTTCTTATCAGTGACCTTTTGGGTCAGCTTCTGGGTCTCGAAGCCGCCAAAGCCGTCTACGATATGCCCCAAATTGATGAAGTCTCGATCGTCATCCGCCAACCATACCCTCTGAATCGTCAGGTGTGTGGCGAATCATTAACCAACTATTCTTCTCCTTCTCTCTTCCTCTCAACGCTTATGTTCCCCTCCTCCTTCATAATTTTACAGCTTGACGCTCCTGCTGGCGAGCTCGTCCTCCGCAAGATTGAAGACATGGGCGTCAAAGTCCACACCCGCACCGCTGCCTCCGACATCATCACTTCTACCGACTCCGCCACTGGTTCAGAGGTTTACAAAGGTCTCAAAGTCGGTGAATCCATCCTGCCCTCCAATCTCGTCATCTTTGCTATTGGCATCAGCCCGAGAGATGATCTGGCCAGGAAGTCTGGTATCAAGTGCGCGGAGAAAGGAGGGATTGAGGTGGGCGATGATCTGATGACGAGTGCGGAGGGAGTCTATGCTATTGGAGAGTGCGCAAGTTGGAAGGGGAAAGTCAGTTCATTCTCGCGAATTGTTTCCGTTGCTTTGGTAGACTTAACACTTACGATCGTGATTTGTTGGTCAGACGTACGGATTGATTGCTCCCGGAGTGGAGATGGCGGATATCCTCTCGTTCAACCTTGTAAGTACACGACATCGCTCCCTCTTTGCCTTCACTACTCACCGGCCACTATTGTCTCTACTCGCAGACCCAGACCGACTCACATGCCCCGCGTAAAATGAACGACCCCGATCTCTCCACCAAGTTGAAGCTCATGGGCGTCGACGTCGCCTCCTTCGGTGATTACTTTGCCGACAGTCGCATGGGAGACACGCCCCTCGCGAAGTCGCTCAAGAGCGCTTCCGCCGGAGTTGGGCCCACCTCCGCCGCCACTGCCACCCAAGGCGTGGACAAAACTTCGGATAATGCGGACAAGGCTACGGTCAAAGGAGCGGAAGCGAAAGAGAGAGCGGCCAAGGTCTGGGAAACCACAGGGATCGAACAGGCAACGAATCTAGTGGACTTAGGATCGACGGTGTCTTTGAAGAAACCCAACGGCGAAGACAACGGTGCTGCTGCGGGAAGTGCGGGAATAGATCAAGGGCATGGTCACAAGAAGCGGGATAATAGCAACGAGCCGGTCAAATGCTTGACCTATCATGACCCCTTCTCATCGACGTACAAGAAGTATATCTTCACGGCCGATGGTCAATATCTGCTTGGCGGAATGATGATTGGAGAAACCGGTGATTTCACGAAGATGGTGTCGATCGTGAAAAAGAAGGTCTGTTCATTCAAACATCACACTGACATCCCTTTCAAAAACCTCCCGGTATATTAAGAATACTTAGTCTTTCTTTTTAGAAAAAGCTGGAGGTAGCACCTTCGGAGTTCATCATAGGTGTAAAGAAAGCCGGAGATGATGACGGTGCAGATCTGGACGATGACACTCAGATCTGTTCATGCCACGTATGTCCCGCGGAAGTCTCTTTCTCAACCATCACTTACGTGCCTGTTTGAAAGAATGTGTTAAAAGGAGCCATCAAGAAATGTATCAGCGAAGGTATCACAGACCTTTCTGAAATCAAAAAGAAGACGAAGGCTGGATCAGGCTAGTCCTTCAAACCTCTCTACCTTAACGCATACATCGCTGATGCATCTTGTCGATACAATTTGATGTTCGAAATGCGATTTAGGTTGTGGTGGCTGTGTACCTCTCGTTACAAGCATCTACAAGGCCGAGATGAAGAAATTCGGTCAAGAACTCAACAACAAGTAGGTTTCTCTTGTCGCTCGCTTACTTGCCGTCCTCAGGCTTTCGGCATGTCTATATTCTTCTAGCCTCTGCATTCACTTCAACATGTCGCGCGTCGATCTCTTCCAGGTCGTCAAGATCAAGAAGTTCAAGGATTTCAGGGCCATCATGGAGACTGTCGGGGTAAATCCGGAGTCGCAAGGTTGCGAGATCTGCAAGCCGGGCATTGCGAGTATCTTATCGTCGTTGTACAACGAGCACATTATGAAGCCCGAGCACCATGGGTTGCAGGATACGAATGATCGGTAAGTGGATGTCCGCGTACTTCTCCCAGACTGCTCGCTATTTTTGTCGTGGCCATACGCTTAGATTAGGAACTAATCATCGTTCAAACAACCAGCTTTTTGGCAAACATCCAGAGGAACGGAACATTTTCTGTTATCCCTCGCATTGCGGGTGGTGAGGTAACGCCTGAAGGCCTGATCGCTATCGGGCAAGTAGCGAAAGAATACGGTCTGTACACCAAAATCACCGGAGGTAAGCCTTTGCCCCCGTCCATTCGTCACCACAGCCCCGTCACGTTCTTTTGCATTGCTTTTTAGGACAACGCATCGATATGTTCGGTGCCCAGAAGCAAGACCTTCCCGCAATCTGGAAGAAGCTCATCGACGCAGGATTTGAATCTGGCCACGCCTATGGCAAGTCACTACGTACGGTCAAATCCTGCGTGGGAACCACATGGTGCAGGTATGGAGTGGGTGACTCTGTCGGGTTGGCGATCGAGTTGGAAAACAGGTACAGAGGGGTGCGAAGTCCGCATAAGTTCAAGGGAGGAGTTAGTGGATGCGTGAGGGAATGTGCAGAAGGTGAGTTGCAATCCTTTTTGTTACAGCCGGTTACATGCGCTCAACATCCATCCGTGTTTCAGCGCAAGGCAAGGACTTCGGGCTTATTGCCACCGACAAGGGGTGGAACAGTGATTATCATTGTTTTCCTCGGCCTTCACATAAACTATAATATTTATGATATTTTTCTGGTTGCAGTTTTTGTAGGTGGCAACGGAGGCGCCAATCCAAGACATGCAACCCTTTTTGCCGCAGACGTACCGCCCTCAAAAGTTGTTCGCATCATCGACCGATATCTGATGTTCTACATCCGGACTGCGGACAGGCTTGCCAGGACAGCGAGGTGGATAGAGAGCTTTGAAGGTGGCATTGAGGTGTGTCGTCGTTGTACGAGTAGTATGGGCTCACAGGCTCATCAATCCGAACAATGTAGAAACTGAAGAAGATCATCTTGGATGACGAGTTGGGTATATGTGCAGATCTCGAGGCAGAGATGGACGCCTTGATAGGGACGTACGAGGATGAGTGGGCGAAGGCAGTAGCAGACCCCGATGTTCGGAAGCAGTTCAGGCAGTTTGCAAACACCGTACGCTCGGTTGCTCTTTCATTCCTGTTTCATAGTGTCACTCACTGTTGATGTCTTTGCGGTATTCATTGTGGCATTCTCCGATACTCTGTGCGATGTCAATTACCGCCATCCTGCATTCATCGACTCGGGCAGGACGAGACCCGACCACAAACCGAGATCATTGTGGAACGGGGCCAGCACCGACCCGCCGACTGGCCCAAAAGCTTTCCGGGGCAGAAGTTTGAGGCAAACCAAGTTTCAACACCACCAGAGCAGTGGAACTGGGTGAAGATGGCGACGGTAGAAGATCTAATGCCAAATGATGAGAATACGACGTTCGTGCTTTTTATCCACCGCGTGCAGATCCATGGAACTGTTGACGCCTAAGTTGACGTTCTTCTGTGATGGATTACAGGAGCGCGGCAGTACGGTACGGGCAGGACTCGCAACTTGCAATATTTCATGTACCGAGGAAAGGGTACTTCGCTACACAGCAGATGTGTCCTCATAAACGTGCCTTCGTTCTCGACCATGGTATCATAGGAGACGACAAGAACGGGAACATCTACGTTTCTTGTCCGTAAGTCACCGGTTCTTTGTTTGTTTTGATGTTTCATTTACTTACATGCTCCAAACCTCGGGTCAGTCTTCACAAACGCAACTTCCGTCTTGACACCGGTGACTGCCTGAATGACGACGAGTACAAAGTCCTCGCGTTCGAGGTGAAGGAAGATGAGACTGGGAGTGGAGATCTATTGGTCAAACTTCCACCGCCGGATGAATTGGATGCATTAATTGGGAGCTCGAAGTGGATGGGTAGGTGATGACGCCCTTTTCAATCTATCTAAAATGCTGATAGCGTGGTTCGTCTTGTGTGTTATGTTATACAGTGCGTAAGGCAACGGCAGAAGCTCTTGGCCGGAATGCAGCGACGAAGATCGAGATTGTTGGATTTGACGGCCAGCTCAGAGATGGAATGACGCACGATGGAGGTATTGAGGTAAATGCAGGGTGTAGCGGAGGGGAATGCGGAAATAGCAAGCTTGAGTGGTGAGGGATCGAGTGGTGACGAGTCAAGTTGTCGCCAAGGAGCATTGACGCCTCCAAGAGCAATAGTTTGCCTGTCACTACGCAAATTGTTTCGCCACAATTCGGTGAATGGGTCATCTTCATGTAATGTCCATATCTGTATCATGTTCCAATACTAAAATTACGAAGTCAATCACACTGGGTCCATACTCGTCAGCGCCTCGTATCGCCCCAAAATTTGTGACACCTCGTTCGACTCCAGATAGCCGTGAAGCCCGAGGCCCTGCTTTCTCAATATATTAGCAATACGCATATACAATGGCTAGGAAGATAGCCATACCACCAATAGATTCCGAAGCGCACGCCACCCGGCACCTTTGTGTATGAGCTGCCAATTATCCTCCACGAACTTGAGCGCTCCTCTTAGATGATCCTTCTTGAAGCCATTCCTAGAGCGTAATGACATGTAAGCGGAAATACGCTAATGCAACTCAGAGGAACTCAGCGAAGTCACCGGTGGGAAAACATCCATCGCATCCACAGCGCATTCAAGACTTGATTCTCTGGCCTGAGACTCTCGTCATCGAACATCTCCTCTTCTCTATCCCTGATCTGCGGTGCATACTTCCCAAACGCCTTCATCGGCAACGTCCCCAACAGATCGGGAAGCTGAGCCCCTCCAACACGACAAGAGTACCATAATGGTCTTTCTTCCGGTACGCCAGAACTGAGGTAGGATTCTGCTTGAGGCCCGAAGGGGTCAGCGCGTCTTGATGGGGCGGTGGTAGATGCGCCGGCTTGGATATTAGAGAATGGTATTTGGTTATTTGAGGAGGAATCTTGGGCGGGACCGTTGTGAGAGATGGGCTGATAGTAATTAAACTTATGAACAGGAGGGGGAGGTCGCTCCGGAGCTGCCGGCTCGGGCGGCGGGGGAGTCGAGAGTGCTTCGGGAGGCATATGATAATCTGTAGAAATGACCTCGGGGGTGCGTGATGCGATGGTAGACGTAGGCTTGGATATATCGTCGTCGTCATCATCAGACTCAGACTCAGAGCTTGAACTATTGAAAGACATGAGACTAAGCAGGATGCATAAAGGGAAGACTTTTAGAAGAAATACCTTGGCGGGGGTGACTCAGTATCATCATCCAAGTTGCGCTCTGGAACGATTATTGTAAGTTTACAGCCCTGCGCAGTCATCAGAAACCAGGTTCAATATAAGAGGAAAAGCCAAGGCGGACCTCTTGTTCATTCTCAGGGATGAAGTGTATTCTCCAGTCCTTGTGATCCCTTTCGAAATGAAAGTGCAGCATGTACCATGTTTCAAACGCGTCGCTGAGATGGTAACAAAGGGGACAATTCCACTCTGTGAACCGTTCTCTATGCCCAATATCCTTGCCGTTCGGGACATCGTCCTCATTGCAGTCTGAGTCTAGCACAATAATGAGAATACCGGGTTTATGAGGCGAATCCCGTGGTGAAACGCGTATTCCCCTTCTTTTACAGAAGGAGCGAAATCCGCTACGAAAGGCTCTCCTCGTGAATGGAAGACTAGTTTTGACCCAATTCGGGCCTAGAGGGGAGACATGATAGTCGAGAAGTTCCTGAATGACACGATTCTTGGAGTTTATGGCTCGAGCCGTTGCACGACCCTCCTCCTCGTCGTCGCTGTCAGACAAGATCTCAATAAATACGGGATCTTCCGATGTTGGGCACAAGAGTGTTAGTAAAGTCAAAGGGAGAAGAACGAGGTAGTGACATATATACCTGGATTGCCCTTCGTGGATTTCCGTCCAGTTTGCATGATAGTCCGACGCTTGAGAGCTAAACCAGGGGGTCTGTCTTTCGCGTGCACAGCCGGTCTAAATCGAGCAATCTCAGCGCAAGAAAATCGAGCTTTTGAGAATCTGACACGGACGTAACAACCATCCTGCGCTCCTCATCATCATCATGAGTATCATCATCGTATGCGATATTGAAATTTAGATCCAGGTATGCGAGAGGCACAGACGCTGTGGTAGCATTGATGATCTTCTCCCTGCTCGCGTTCATTGTGAGGCGTCTTTGAGGGATGAAATCTTCGTCAATAAAGTCCGCGCCAGTTCGATGCTTTTTGGCGACAGAGCGTTTATGGGAATTGGAGGCGGTCATCCTGGATGCTCCGTTCCTTGGGGCATCTGGGCCACGGCCTTGGATATGAGGAGACCATTCAGTGAGTATGAGAGAAACGTCCTGTATGTACGTGACATTTACCTGCAGTCTTCTTGAAGACTCTTCGCGTCGAATTGCTGGATGAGACCTATACGAACGGGTTCGAATATAATTCGGTTAAAGGACAATCGCAGAGCGCTCACGTCGGCTAGACGATGTTGGTTGTTTGGCGTTATCATTGAAGGTCCTGGCCTGCGTACACCAGGCGTCGAAGGCTCTCCGTTGGGACGTGTGCCACCGCCAGTCTGCTTTCTCGCTCTCAACGGAGGTGCTGCAGGTTGTGGCTCAGCAGGGCCTCGGGCGGTTTTGCGAGCGCTCCCGGTCCTAATTTGTTGATGGGGTCTACGGTGTACATCCTCATCCTGGGGCATGATGTGCCGTGCTGACGTCACAGAAACTGTATATGTGCAAAGTAGCCTAGATGAATAGTTATTCAAAAAGAAATAAAAAGAAGAAGAAAGAGGACAAAGAGATCCCAGGCAAGAATAGATCGCTCAACATTACGGACGTTAGTGAGGGTGGATACTGATTTGTTTCGAGCGAAGGAGAAATGCTGGAATCCACTTGTAGCGAGCGCTTGGAGATGCCCCACACCCTATCGATCGTGTTACCGTGCTTGCACCAGACTTTCTTGTTGATCGCTCTTCCCGTTGGCAGTACGGTCAACGAGCTTTCGTTCGATTTATCGAAATCGATTACACTGTCAACCAGTGCAGTTGTACGGTGGGAGTTGCGAGGTAGGAGGGCGAGAACGCGGGAAAGTGAAAGATCGCCGTCGCGGTGTCAGCATCTGCGCCACGAAGTTGATTCCTGTTTGTTTGTTGTGCCAGTGGCGGCGACTTGTTTGGCTTTGTTAGGATCGGAAGCCATCGCCTCCCGCGACTGTTCCGCTTGGTCGTCCTTCCAGTATCTGACCGGGCGGCTCACCCTTCCCGCCTTCTCCTATCGCATCACTCTTCCTGAAGCTTCACTACTACATATATAGGTAAGTCTTGATTATCGGAAGATTGGGTTTATCGAATACGCATGCGTAGTAGTACTTAAGTATCGGATGAGTCCTTCAGTCCTAAAGGTCTCCTAAGTTTGCATCTCATTTCAACAACCACAATTAGCCGTCAGTTCGTCTTGTCTCGCTGCTACGAGCCACTAAATCGACATCATGTCTACCTCCAATGAAAAGAACGTTGTTGTGCTTGGTGCGGGTGCGTACAAGTTGTATCTCTACATGCCGTGGCCTACCATTTTCTGGAGTCTTGCCCACGTATCTTTCAGGGCCAGCCGCATAGTAGCATGGCCGTCTCGTCCTCTTTGAAAGTACAGATGGTAGCTTCCGATGAATCAACTAATCTGCGGGTTTGGTACCAGGTGTTATCGGATTGACCACTGCCATAAAGATCCAAGAGCAAGGAGGATACCGAGTCACCATCGTTGCAGAACAATTCCCTACTGATCCGAAATCGGTCAAGTATACGAGTCTTTGGGCAGTAAGCGATTGATTTTTGGGCTCGCGTTCCACAGTTTACAACTTACGAATCGTTATATTGCGCACGGTGGCCGTCTAGGGTGCTCATCATGTCTCTTCACCGGAATATCCGTTGAAGGCAGGTAAGTCGCCCTGAACTTTCCATCATAAAATAATCAGTCTCTTTATCGTTTCTCCCCTGTCTCTCTCGACAGAGCTGGAGAAAGAGACGTTCAAGACGCTCTGGGAGCTCTCTGCAGAAGGAAGTCCCGCACAGCGCTGTTTCATCAGAGCAAAGCAGACCGAGTACTACACCATCCAGCGTGAGGACCCGGACTATCTTTCTTTCATGCCAGATGTAAGTTTACCCATAGTTTCTGCCTTTTGGCTGTTCTCATGTAGTTGTGTCATTATGAAGTTCCAGCATCTCCCTCTCGACGCTATCCCCTCGGGCATCAAGGGCGCTCTTGCCGGCGTGACTTGCACCGTACTTAACATCGACACACCGGCCTACCTTTCCTACCTCCTTGCTCGCTTCATGTCGGGTGGGGGCAAGATCATTCGAGGAGCCGTACAACACATCAATCAGATCCTTGAAGGTGGACCTCGCGTCTTCTCGCAACCACCGAGTAAGATAAAAGAACCCGTGGATGCCTTGGTTGTCTGCGTCGGTCTCGGGGCTCGGTCTTTAGGAGGGATCGAGGATCAGGATATGTATCCGATCCGCGGCCAAACTGTGATGTTGCGTGCACCCTGGGTGGATTTCGGCGTAGCATGGGTGACAGAAGAAGGACCAAAGACATATATCATCCCCAGGGGTTATAGTGGCGATGTAAGCCACGATTCTCTTTTCGACAGTAACTCTTGACCGTTAACATTTTATACGTTGGTGTAGGTCATCGTTGGTGGGACAAGAGAAGTTAATGATTGGTTGGTACCGATCCACGATATCGAATAGACCAGCGAGGTGACTTAACAACCCCGTCAGGTATCCTATCCCTCGGCCGGAAACAACGACGGATATTCTCGAGCGTGCACTCATAATGTGCCCCGCCTTAGCCCCTCCGTCTATCACTAGTATTCGTGCTCCCACCATCGACGATCTGAGAGCGCTGATCATCGAAGAAGGATGTGGCTTCCGTCCCGCCCGTAAGAACACGGTACTTTTGGATACCAAAATGGTGGATATCCCGAGCACTGGACGCGCAGTGCCAGTCATCTCAAACTATGGGTACGACTTGCCCTTGCGTACCAGTACTTTCCTGTCCTAACGTTGATATCATATAGGCATGGTGGATATGGTTTCCAGTCGTCTTGGGCTTCAGCTGCAAGAGCGCTCAAGCTGCTCGAGGAGTCTCTCGCATCTTCTACTTGACTCCCTTTGGGTAGCGTGCAAATAAGCAGTTCGAATTATCGTGTAAGCTAGATATGTCTCTGTGCTCCTCGATATAGCATGTATACCATCCGTGCGTCGTTAGAAAAATTGTGACAACGGATTTTCCTGAACATCATGCATTCCTCTCGTCCGGGTTAACACCAAACCACCACTTCTGAAGTTCGAACCTATCCTCCCCAACCTTCTTGAAGTCCGTCCTCCCAACAAAATGCCTTTTCGCCAGCAATAGCGGCATCCAATACCGATCGGCCTCCCACATGTTATCGAAAGGGATGGGTCCGAGCGCCACCTCGGGTTCAACTGTGGCGACTGTGGGACTGGTCTGGAAATACATTTCTTGAGGATCCATATCTGGAATGGAGAACCACTGGAAGCACATTTCGTCCGTTCTGCAGTGCAGGACGTGAGCAGAAGGCTCGACAATATGAGCGTTGGGCAACGTCAGATGACGACTCGTAATCAACACTCACTCTACGAGGGTGCCATTGTATTCCTCCGCACGGTATATCTCAATCTGAAAGGCCCAGTCAGGGCCTCCCTCGGACAAGAAGACGAAGGTGCCGTAGTGCTCCAAAGGTGCATCGATGCCTGCTTCCTCCTACCATCAATATTGGTTAAGTATGTCCTTGAGGAGTGGTACCGAGTGCGCCTCAAGCGAATGATTATCTTACCTTGAGTTCGCGTTTAGCCGCGTCTATGGTAGATTCTCCTTCCTCGACCTTACCTCCGAATCCATTGTACCTGCACGAGGAGCACATATGAGTACATTCCTGAAACTATTTCTGTATACTGTCTGACGAAAAAGACCACTCGAAATGACGCACTTGTGCGCTCCGAACCCACGTTTCTTGTACCCCAACAGGAGCTAATCATTCGCAAACCAAGATGGCGGCCATCTCAAACGATGCGCTCTTCGGCAGATGCAAGGTGTGATCACCGAACTCGACTTACCTTCCCATCTTGTACAATAAACGCGTTCGTGTACAAGCGCTTGCTATTGACGGGAAGCCAAGGAGCTGAACCGCCGCTTTGTACTTTTTGGATGTGGCCTTTAATCGTGACGTCTTCCATTGCTGGTGGGAGGCTGTCGGAGGTCATTGTGGCTTGTAAATATTGACGATCTAAAGTATGAGGGTTACGGGTATAGGGTATAGAGCTAGAAAGATGAGCTTAGGGAGGAATGGTAGAACGAGGAGAAGACAGTGGTTGTGGGGCCACAAGAAGAGTTGCTGGGTGTTGCCGAGTGGACTTGCGGCTGAGGCTGAATCCGCATCCACTCCATTGCTGAGCATTTTCAGTAAAGCTTATCTACGAACTGGAAGGCTATTCAGGGTCATCTGATATGAGGTATCCAGCAAACATTCAAATGAGTGAGGCAGCAAGATAATGTAGGTATACACTCTAGAAGTTTACACGTAGTTGTGGCCCACGGCGCCACACAAACAAACAAAAGAAACAGAGCCACCGTGACTCTGTTTCGACTACCGAAGCAACAATCGGCAAGATGGTGTTAGACTTCTTACGAGTGTACGAAAAATCATGGCTTTAAACCCGAATGAAGCGATCTACACATCAACAACATCGAGCTTCAACATGGCAAACAAAAGCACCGTTGTCCGACACACAGGACAAACCGGCTTCCTCTTAACTTCCTCCACAATACACCTAAATCGTCAAAAACACATCATCAGCAACAAGAACTCTCGACCAGAAAAAGACAAGGTCAAAAGAAGATAGGACTCACCGATTACAGAAAATATGTCCACAAACAGTCGCCGTCGGTTCCTCGCACGGGTCGCTAAAACACAACCTACAATGGAACGAAGGCAAAGACGGTCCGCTTTTCCTCCTCGTATTCTTCCCCGACCCATTCAACCCCGCACTCTGAGTCTGACGCTCCGGACTGGGACCCAAGACCCGAATCTGCGATTTCGGCGAGTCCTCCAGCGGTACACCAAGATCGTCTTCATCCTCTCCATCGTCATCGTCGTCGTCAAAAAACGTAGGCAAGCGAGTGGCTGTAATAGCGCTTCGATTGGTCCCGGCCGACCCAGGACCACCATTCGCAGTGCGACTCAACATGGGAGTGACACCAGTGCCAGCTGCGCCCTTCGCGGCAGGACTCCCGTTCCTCGCTGCGTTATCGTCGTTTAACATGGCCATGGCGGCAGCAATATCGCCGCGAGTGTTCATGTTCATAGCAGCCGACATCGAAGTCATAGTAGAAGGACCGAGCCCCATGACGTCCCTCATCGGCTGCAGCGGGCTTCCGTTCAAGAGATTATGATTCGAGAGGTCTCCGGATGGGGTCTCGGCGAAGGAGTGTTTTGAGCGGGATGATGCAGGAGGGGAGGAAGGTCCGCTTGTAAGCCCGCCATGAACGTTGTTGTTGCCGTTCTGTTCGTAGGTAGGATACGAGTGCGAGTGCGCATGCATGGCAGGCGGGGTTTGCTCGATACGGTAGGGATACAGTGTCGAAGAAGGTGGAGTTTCGAAGAGTTGGGTGGGGACGCGCTTGCCGTTCGGGGTGGTGTTGCCGTTGACATTCGTATTGCTGGCGAGGTCACGCTCGGGAGTACCAGCGTTCGTGATGGTAGGATTGCTAACGCTGCGGCCACCCTGAGTAGTGCGCCTCACCCAATCCGTCACATCCACATCCGAATACTCAGACGTCGACGGAGAAGGCATCACAACACGGCCGTAGTCGTTAGACACCCCACGAATATGCCCGTTTCCGTTCCCATTCGACGTGGCGGCGACGGTAGCGAAGGTTGGCGCGGGTGTGACTGTTGTGGCGGGGCCAGCTGTCGCGTGCATGCTCGCCACATCGACGATCGTACGTTCCGACCCCAAGGCGTAGCCATAGCCAGGACCAGGCATAGCCCAGCCTCTAGGCGTGGGCAAAGTCGAAGACGGACGAGACCCGCTCCCGGCCGAGTCGCTGGCCTGGAAAATCGTCGTGGTGGGGCTGGCGCTGAAGTCGAACGTTCGGGCGAGGGAGCGGTCGTAGCGGTTTGGTGCGGCAGGAGTCGTACTCGTACCACTAGTACTGGAGCCGTGTTGGAGGCTGTTGGTGATGGTGGAGTCCGGGCGGCGATGTGATGGTCTCTCGGGCTTAGGTGGCGTGAGGTTCATGGCCGTACGTGTCGTTGTCATTGTCGTTGTCGTTGATCTCGATGGCGCCATGGGTGCCAGTGGTCGTGCAGGTGCGGGAGCAGGGGTAGGGAGGGAGGGTTCGAAGTAGGATTGTGCTGAGCCAGATCGGACCGGTTCTGGACGCGTCTAGTATGAAAGAATTCGAGCGACATAATATGTGAAGTTAGCCCACATACATTGCACACCAATAATTTAATGGAGACATACAACTGACGTGGGAACCAAAGGACGTCGCTCGGAGCCGATGGCAGAGATACCGTTTGTGACGCGGGATGGAAGAGTGGACGTTCGTGGGGTGCTTGGTTGGAGTGCTGGGTTGGCGCGAGGTGTTTGGGCACCCGGATTCTGGAAAGAGCAAATTTTAAGTCAGATATATGTTACAGATTCTGAGACAGGAACGTCATCCTAGAGTACTCACTCTCGAGCTTTCACTCGAAGTGGCGGTAGGCGTGTTCGCCTTGGGCGACATATGCTCAATGGTGGAGTGCTATCAAGTTACAATATGTTCCGTCAGTTCAAGACAAACGTCAACTGATATGAAGTTTGATTTCTGACCTCAATGACCGCAGACATGTCCTTGAACTGTCTAGAGCACCATTCGCACCGTCGGTGAACGCCAATTTCCTGCATGTGGCGTCCGAGTTCCTCTTCAGATCGGAACCGTTTGTCGCAGATAGAGCAAGTCGGCTGGACTGGGACGACCGGGTGCACCACATCAACATGATATTCCACTTCTTCTACCGATTGGAATGGTTTCTCGCAAATGGAACATGTTGGCGGATTGACCGAGTGCCTCACTCTGTTATGCTGCATAAAACAGAATTCGTCCCCGAGACCCAGTCATCAGATCTCGATGTGCCACTTCGCAACAAAGGAAAGGGTCAGAAGGAGAAGAAATCACACCTCGTCAAGGCCAGCCTGGCTTTCAAAGCCGACTTTACACTCTTCGCAGTGTGGATGTGCAGGCCACTTGAGGTAATGGTCTGGCAATTCGTCCTTGAACATCGGCATCTCGCAGCACCGGACGCGAGTATGTTCGACTTGCATATGCTTTTAGATCCAAGTCGCGAGATGGAAAGAAGAAACGAAGAAGAAAAGGACAAATGGTGTTAGCTTTTGCGCGTTCATCGATAGCGGAACTTGGAAAGTGTGGCACGACCTTCGCCCTGAACTCGCCGACTGTAGGAGGGCGTAGGTACGGAGTCCATCATGGCATGTACTTACGGTGGCGAGAGCGGTACTGTCCCTCATACCTGCGTTGCACCGTCGGCACTTGGGATGTATATTCTCTTTTGAGGCTCGGAAGTGTGCTTCAAGTGCGCTCGGGGAATAAAATTTGCGATCGCATTTATCGCAGTGGACAACGTGTTTCGCATCCATGTGCTGGTGCCACAACGACCGATTGAAGAACGTAATAAGGAACGAAAAAGGGATCAGCGGTGTGGCGAGAACAGTAAGATAAGTTGCGCACTTGTTGACGAGAGAGTTTGTCTTTGAAAACGCGTTGACAAGGATCGCAGAGCGGATGTTGGGGTCGACTTTCGTGGGCGTGGCCCATAAGCGCCTCGAGCGAGTCGAAGAAGATCGTGTTTCGTTGACCGCATAGTTCAGATGGACACACAGGCATCTTTTGTATGATCGATGGAGGAGACTAAAGAGAGGAAGTTTAGATCACAGCTCAACCTTAGTGAAGGGCGGTCTCTGAGGTGCTGAGGGGAGGCGGATGGTAGGGTTCGGCATATATATGATTCCAAGTGCGGTGAACAATACGCCTCGTGAGTGCCATGAGTATCATCATGGGAACTAGGCGGTCAATTAGGGTGGCGTCGTGGAGACGGCCCATCGTGTATACTTTTATAATATCTGTCGTTACTTATAGGGAAGCCCAACACGACGACAAGCTTGAGCTTGTTCTCGACCAGGAGAGGATAAAGGTGATACCTCCGCCGGTCGGAAAAGGCGAGTTCCCAAGCCAGCCAGGTTTGACCAAAATAAATGGTTGTTGATCCGAGTTTGCCATAATGCTTAACATTTGGAGACGGATTGAGCCCAAAATGCCTCCGGAAACCGCTGACATGCACAGGATCCATGCCGAAAAGAGCGCCGGCGCCCCGCTGTGGTGAAGTGGTGTCATCTGGATGTGGTACGACTTGTTAATCGACTCTTTCTTGTGCTTTCCTCCTCCACCGTTCTTTCTTTCCGACCACGACCACCTCTCCCTACCTAGCCGACGACATCATGTCCTCAGCGTCTTCCGCCGTCGGCTCTATCGACGACTTCATGGCCCAGCACCAGCAGAAAGAGCGAGAAGAGTCCTCTGCGACTCAGTCTATGGACGGTAACACCCTCGACCCGTCTAACCCTCTCAACTTCCTCCTCCAATCCGTCGGCACATTTTCCAACACCGATTCTTCGTCTTCGTCGTTTGGTGGAGAAGACTCATCATCATCGTTTGGCGGTGCGAGCCCCGCACCCGACTGGTCACAGTTCACGAACCTATGGCCACAAGATCCCTCAGCTCCCTCTGCCGGCGTCTCAGACTTAAAGTTCGACCCTTCATCTATGGACTTTGACTTCTCTCTGCCCATGGAACTTGACTTCAACTCCTCCATGGCCATCGAGCCTTCTGCGCTTCACTTCGACAGCACAAAGATATTACCGTCAAGTGACTCTACCACGAATATCTTCGCCCCACATCATATCCCACGGCACTCGCAGTCTTCGGGCGACGATCTTAGCAGCATGTCCTTCTCCGAAGATATGATGTTCACGCAGTTTATGGACGGAATGCTTCACCCGTCATCTGCTAACACACATCCACTCGGAGAGAGGCGCATGAGCATCACTTCCTCCTCATCGAGCTCCGGCGCTTCGCTCTCTCCCATATTGGACCACAGCGCTGCCGTCCAGCCGAGCTCCAATACCAATAACTCAATGGAGGACTCTCCACCGCAAAACGACCCCTTCAGTGAAGTGTTCGATGCGATGATGAATTCGGCAGTGGGCGAGGAACAGTTGGAGCAGAAAGTCGATGAGACACTCGACCCTGCGGACGAGTTGGCGCAGAGAGTTAGGCAGACCGCTGGTGTTACGCTTGCTGTCCCTGTCGCAGGACAGGGCCAATCCGTCCAGTCGTTCGGAGGTATGTTTTGATTTATGCACAGTATCTCAGCCTCTACTCCTTGGCCTCTTACAATACTCGACCTTCCTCAACCAAACTAACTTATAAACACCAAACCCGTAGGCTCGACTTCCCCCAAACTCCCCATCCCTCGAAACCCCTCAAACACAACCCTTCAAACAATCTACCCCCAACCTCACACCTCCACCTCCAACACATCCTCCATCAGCGGCTCCCCGTCCCCACCCACCTCAGCCAACACCTCTCCTTCCGCGGCCTCCTCACCAAACTCAACGTCAAACCTCGTCTCTCTTCCCCCTTCTGATCCCTCTTCCGCTAACGCCGCTCTCGCCCCCACGTCTACTTTGTCCGGTACAAGCGCTACTGCCAGTGCGGCAGCACCGGGCACGACGACGGTCATAGGTGGCCGTCCGAAAACGAGCCATACGACCATCGAACGTCGATATCGCACTAATCTTAATGCACGGATTATATCGTTGAAGAACGCCGTGCCCGCGCTGAGGGTTTTGGATCAGAAGAAGAATAAGGACAAGTCCTCGGATCTTATTGAGGATGGGCTGGAGGGTGGCGAGGAGGTGAAGGAGAAGGATGTGGTGGATGAGAGGGGCATCGTGGATGGGGTGAAGGTCGCGAGGAAGATCAGTAAGGCGAATGTGCTGGGGAAGGCGACGGAGTATATTCGGTGCGTCTTTTCCTCCCATCTTCCGGCAAAATAATTGGGAGCTGTCTATCCTGTATACTGACTTGTTGTCTGCTCGTTCATTCGATGTAGTGTCCTGAAACGTCGTGAGCAACGTCTCAAGCATGAACAACAAGGTCTCCGCTCGCTCATCTCCGGACTCGTCGGAGGTCCCGCTCTCCTGAAGGAATGGGAGCGCGAATGGACCGCCAAGTTCGGCGGACCAGAGCGTGACGAGCTCGAATACGAGAACGCGAACGGACGTGGAGGTATGAGTGACGATGACGATGATGGGGACAGCGATGATGGGGATGAAGAAGAGAAAACGAGGGCGAGGAAGAAGCCGAAGGTCGTGAAAGAGAAGAAGGAGACGGTGAAGAAGGAGAAAGTCGGGAAGGATAAGGTGCCGACGACGTCGACAGCGACGGGAACGGGACAGCAGCCGGAGAAGAGGAAGAGGGGAAGGCCGAAGAAGAATGTGGCGCCGGCGGTGGTGCAGAGCGAGTCGTTTGTGGCTCAGCAGCAACAGCAGATCGTGTTTGAAAGTGGGACGGGGAACGTCGTCGTACCGCCTCAGGCTCAAGCACCGCAACAACCTCAGCAACCACAATACCTCCTCGCCGTCTTTGCGTTCTTCTCGTTCTTCAGCTCTCCCCTCACTTCGTCGACTTCATCCGCCTCGACACATCACACGCATTCTGGCGTAGTTCTCAACTCGCCGTTCCCTGCGTCAGCCGTGCACATCCCTTCTCCGTCCTCGTCGACAGGGTCAGGCCTTGGATTCGGATGGCAAGAATTCGTCCAGGTCTTCCATCTCCTCGTCTCCGCCCTCGTATTTTTCTCCATCGTCTTGCCCTGGCTGCCCAGTTCAATCCGGCGCTTCACCAAGTTCTTACCATTCGGACCCGTTGTCCATCAAGGCAATGCGGACGCCACACTTCCCACGCCACCTCCCTCTCCCACTTCCTCCACCTCCTCCGTATCGGAGTCAGAGTCGACGTCCGAAGCAGTCAAACGTCCCCGCTCCCTCTCGTTCCCTGGTACCGATACTTTCAACCGCCTCGCGTTCATCGACGCTCTCTCGCTCTCTTCTCGCGCTTCTCCTTCAGCAGCCGACGAAGCTTCCCGTCTGCGCGAGGCTCTTGGTATCAAGGAGGGCCTTCTGGGCTTGGTGGGCGCGTTGGGTGGGGGTGCGATGGGAAAGATTGTTCGTGCGGTGAGTGGTGGGGGTTTGAGTGGTAAAGCGGGTAGGGGGAGGGGCATCGAGAGGATGCAGTTGGAGCAGAGGGCGTGGGTTCGGTTGGGCGAGTTGGTCGCGCTGGAACGTGAGTTCACTTCGTCTTCACTTTCCTTCGTCCATTTCTGATACTGATAATTGGTGACTTAATGTCGAAATAGCCAATACCCCATTCGCCACCCGTCTCCTCATCTACTACGGCATGACGACCCATACCTCCGCCTTCGCCGCTTCGACAAACGATCTCATTACACTCGCCCTCATCGCCTACCCACTCTCTAAATCTCGAGCTCACAGTCTGTGGAACAAGGCCGCTTCCCGTGCGAAGGCGAAGAATATCGTCGCTACTGCTGCTACCAGCATCAGAGCTTATGAGAGGTTGGTCGTGGAGAATATGGGGATCGAGGAGGCGAGGGAGAGGATCGCGGGATTGAGAGTCGGACCTGCGACCTCGAACTCGAGTGTGTCGAAGGATATGAACAAGGATAGGATGAAGTTGGACAACGAGTTCGACGCTGTTCTCGGTGCGGACGGCGATGCTGGTGGTGATGGAGATGCGGATGGGAACAAGGGACAAGAGTGCCGGTTCCCCGATTTCGAGAAATATTCGCCGTTATCCGTCCTCGCTACGCTTCTCATCCGGGAACGCGTTCGCAAACACGCAGCGCTCCTGTTCGTGCGTTCCGTCCCTGGTGCGCTCGAGCAGCAGAGACAGCAGGAGGATGCGCCGGTGATTTATGATCCGAAGAAGGAGATTCTGGAGGAGAGGGAGTTGAAGGAGTGTGTGGAGGCTGGGGTCGAGCTTGGAGGGAGGGCGAAGGAGCTTTGTGTCTTGCTTGAGAAGATCGGGCAGCCGAGTTTCGTGAGGCATGAGGAGGTTTTGACGTTTGACTCAAGCTCCTCGTCGTCTTCGTCTGGTAATGGGCCATTGGATGTCGACGTCGAAGAAGCGGAACTCAGGACGCTCATGAGCGCCATCGTTCTCTATCGCCGTTTATTCCCCTCCGCCGTCCTTTCGTCGTCATCTGCCGGGCACGGTGTCAGCGTAATGCTTTCGCCACCGCCTTCGCCATCGAAGAGGAACGCAAAGTTGAGGACTGCGCTGAGAGTGGCGTTGGACTCGGAGGTGTTTGATGGGATCGGGTTGGCTGGTGTCGAGGGTGCAGCAGCGAGTATGAGGTGTGGGTCGGCGAGTGCTGGCGGAGGTGCGGCACTTGGGCTGAGTGGTGAGTTGGATGAGGCGAGAGATAGAGTTGTGGATATGCTTATGGAGGTACAGGGGCAGGGGAGGAGTGGCTCGAGGAGGGTATGAGGTCTTATTCACCCTGACTGTGTGGCGTGTGGCAGGGCTAGAAGCTCACAAACAATGTGGACCTTGGTAAATATATTTCTTGTCATGCGTGTTGCTGTCACCTAATTGTTTAAATACGGTATACCGGCTGTCATACCATATAGTTTTCCTTCTTGATTTCGCTCTTATGTTCTGGTTTTCGGCTCTTGAGCTCGCTGTCCGTGTCCGTTGAGTTTCCTCTCTGATTCCCGTATCTATGAATGTATTTACTTGGACTTTATGGTACAGACAATAGGAAGCTCACAATCTCTGCTTGCTCCGTGTTGGTCGCATATCTAAATTATGGGAGATGGTCATGGACGAGGATAGAAAAATAGATGATGTCGAAGGTTCTTGGGCTCACACATTCTCTCCGTTGGATCTCGAGGCTGCCTGAGTAAGAAGGACGTTCAGCTACCTCTTCGGCTTCTTAGTATTTTGCCAGATAAGTGGATGTTTTCCCCGTATTCCCAACTCTTCTACCTAACTACTTGACCCAAACTTGACCGCTGCCTTTACGCCGCTCACTTAGGAGTAGCGCTACGGGTATTCGGGGTCTCCTGCTCACCATTGGTTCAATGGGTGTATGTAGCCGATATGCAGGTAGTGTGACCGTATATGCGGCTTTCAACCTACACGACGGTCATCGACTCACTCCTCTTCGTCTAGTTGGTAGTAAAAAATCTTGTGGCGTGATTTTCCGTCTAATTTTCCCAGCGTTCTCACTGAACACAAGGAGGGAACGTCGATGACGACTCGTGGAGTATTCAATATTCAATGAGGGATTCGCAGGACTCACCGGTAGGAGGATCGTAATACAATTGACTTCAAGTCTGAACCGGACAGCCGCAGTGTGGCGTAGTTTAGTGAACGTGAAGGTTTAACGTTCGACTATAGTAGTTCGTGTAGATTATCGTTCAAGTTAGGGTAAGCCTGAGGGTACAATTCAAGTTGCACATCTTCTGCTCCGGGGAATGCGTCAGTGCATTATTCTTTCAACAGACATTTCGTATCGGTGGAACGTGGATCGGGTCCTACATTCTTTGTGGCTACAGTATTTACGGCGCTCACATAATATTTTGTTTCATGGCGGGGAACCTAGGAACGCCACATTCCGCCATTCCGTTGATCGCACGCTTCTAAGTATACCATTTCCTGAGCTCGAGGTTTTGAGTCCTCTCGGACGCGTCGTACTCCTCGGCATCCCTCTGGTCTGCATACCAACGCTCTTTGTTCGAAATCGAGTCCTGCGGGTGCAAGAATGCGGTGCCACACACCCTTTTCGAGGCGAGCGCCTCAGTAAGTCATCATCTTACACAACCTCCTGGACCGCCGTGCTTACAGCTTACACCGTGAATCACAGCAGCCATCCATCATCTGTGTCAGTGATATAACGTTCTGGACGCTCTGGCCATAACAAATCCTTCCCCGTTCGACTTTCCCTGGATGAACTGTGTCCCAGCAATCAGAATGCTCGAAAAGTGGTGCCACCCTTCTGAGTAGTACCGGAAGGACACCATGAAAGGAGTTTGGAGTTGTGCGCGCATTGGGTAAGATGTCCGAGGCTTCACTCAGCAGGTGTAAGCTCTTACTGCACCGCTTCGTCAGAGCGGGAGGGCTTATCGTACGATAGGATAGGAGATGCAATAAATGGCGATTCGTATTGGTCTTTGTATGAGGAAGATGCGTACTATACATACTATGGACACGTTCTTGCCATGGTGCACTACCCCAAATGAGTAACGTCAATGATTGTCCTCCCAAAAAGAGTACGGTGGGTACAGGCACGGTCCTGTCCTTCCGGAAGACAAGGAAGGTGTCAAACAGCTGTGCTTAGGCGCCTACGTTAGGGTCGTTGTATGGAAATCGGGACGACCATGCAAGCAGCTAAGAGAAACAAGCGATGATAGTCGAGCTCAGTCCAACATGCGTTCGTCCTAGAGCGAGAGCAACGAGACCGAGACCGAGACGAGACACGTATCACATCCGGCCAAGCGTATCAGGCATCAGTCCCAGCCTTGGATAGGACCTCAGACACGGCGGATAAGTACGAGAGCGAGCGCCATGCGCGTCTACGACATTGACGGAGTATAGGATGGAGATGTGACACATCGCCAAACGGAGGCAGGGTTTAGATTTGGCTCGTCGTTGATTGTGAAAGCGGGGAGGACAGAGGTCGATGGACAGTATGCAGCAATCCTCGAGAAAGGAAGACAGGCGGATGTCCTTCGCAGTCGTAACATCAGGATGTCTGTGGCGATGAAAGGAGAGGAAACGCGAGGCGTATGAGGTCGAGACGAGGTTCGACAGAGCCTGGCTTCGAGAACATAATCCAGGTCCTGAGGGTCGACACTCCAGGTTATGGGCCGTACTCTTCGTCGGGAGGAAGGATGTGAGACAAAGCACAATAGACAAGGTGAGGCAAGTCCACGCTCTAGATGAAAATTTCGCCGTCGTCAGCCCGAAGATACAGAGAAAAAAAGAAAGGGCGACCCGCACAAATAACCTGCGGCTTATATATCCCTGCGGCTCTCCACTGCATTGCATTACCACCTTGCATTGCCTTGCCTTCCACTACCTTGCGTCGTACGGCCTCGTACGGCCAATCGCCATCGGCGGATGGTCTGCGGCCGGGTGGACGAGTACCCCGGAAGGCCCCTCTGGAGATTATGATTGGTGTGGCACTCCCAGCGTAGGCGTATCGCGAGCATGCACTGGTCTCAAGTTTCACGAGGAATAAGGAGGAATGAAAGGGGAAGGGGGGAGTGGCTGTGCAGGTTTGCGATTGGCGGAAGGGAGGGGACGGGGAGGGGAGGGTTACGTTCCGTTTTTGGTAAGTACTGGAACAGTGAAATGCTCGAATGGGATCCTGGGGGCTTGTGTGTCTCTCTCTGATCGACACGGGTTTGGAAGTGAAACCACGAGTGAGTACATATTCTGAGACCGAGTGAACCAAGCATGGATTCGAATGGAAGAATGAAACGTGGGGTCGGTGGGGTTGTGTCTGACTCACCGTGTGTTTTGAATTGTCTCCGTTGGAGCGTTCTAGTGTGGTGTTGCAGGAAGAAATGAGAACTAGACACGGAGATTACTGTTTAGTGAGGGAGACTGCAGACTGCGTACGGCGTATGAAAGGGAGCAAGCTTAATGAGCATGGCGCATGGCGGATTCGCGGATCTGCGTGGCTTTGAGGAAGCGAGGCCGGTGTCTAATGTTTGATATTTGAGTTTGAGTACGGACGTAAAGACGAATTTCGGATGTGTGCCGTCGTTGAATTGTCGCGTTGACGGGATCTGCTAAACGTCAAGGAAGGTCAAAGCGTCGTGGCATGACGATGCGCTACTCGCTATACCACATCCAGAGTGGTCGCGGTAGGTACTTACAGTGACATCTGTATCCGGCGACGATCGACTTGTCGAGAAATGGAAGGTGTCTGAGGGTAGGTCATACATACTACGGCAGGTCAGCGTCAGTGAAACGGATAAACAAGAGCCCCTGTCTCTGAATTATGTCTCAGTTATCAAACAAATAATTCAGTGGGCGCAAAGACTGGAGTAACGTACTAGTACATATACCAAACCGAGTAAAGGCCATAAAATCCCTGCATATTACGGACGCACTGGCGTTGGGAGCAAGTCGTGGTGGCGTAGGCACGACGTACATATCGATAAATCTGCGAACACGTAACTATAATCTTGAACGAGAGAGGAAACGCGAGCATGCGGGAATGGCGCAGCGTTCTGAATCTTCACGTCGTTCCTGGGATAAACAAGTTCTTAGCGAAAAGAAGACTGACCACGACCTGACATGATTCGCGCTAGAATAGGAAGATGGGAAGGTTGGACGTTAGCTAACGAGGACCGGGTCCGATGATTTGTAGAACGGCGTACCGATGTCTGACCTTGAGGCTTGACGAGGCAGATAGACACGGTTGTCGGACGGATTTTCCGTTATGTTTACGACACCAGTCATGTCTGAACTTCTCCCTGGTCCCGTACGGCAGATACAGAAGAGTCCCAGCCAGGATCACATAAGTAAGTAAAACAAGAAAACTTTCCCAAATGAAAATGAAGCGTCCGAGAAACCAAACCAAACATTCAAAGCGTTACATGTGGGAGGAGAGAGGATAGACGCCCGGAAGGCACCGCAAATTGACGGAGAGCACGGCCGCAGGGGATAGTGTATGAATCCGACTGGATGATTTCGCCGTTGTGTTGGTCGTGTCGAGGACAGCATCAATGGAGGTGTCTGGGGCTAAAGTTTACTACCGTTATGATACGCCCGCAGAAGACTGATTAGTGAAAGGATTGCTACATGGGGAGGTGATTGATTGCGACCAGTGTAAGCTCGTTTGTGGAGAACTCAGCGAGTTTACAAGGTTGCAAATGCTCTGTGATTGAACGATATTTCGTATGTGTGCGAATCCTATATTTGGTGAATATTGTGAAGAGAACCTACATTCTCGGGAGAGTAGAGTCACAGTTTGAGACAAGAGTGAGCAAATCGATTGCGTCAGTCAGATTGCAGCGGGTCTGCGGGCTATATCTAGGAAGCAAGAGAAATACCAGAAGGACGAATGGAATGATACGTCGAGACTCTTGTGCGCGCTGGGCCTTAGACAAGCAGGATTGGTTGTGGTGTGATGGGTAGATGTGAGCGGCTGTATGGGGTAAGGAATGTAGAAGAAGGGAATGCTGTGGGCCGTAAGTCTAAGTATCACATTTTCCACGCCGTTGGAGCAGAAACAATTCAAGACGCGAGTATTCGTACTGCTTGAACACTGCAGAAGAGGCAGGAGAAAGAAAAGTGAATTGAAGCGGGCAACGGAAGCGCGGTCGGAGGCGATTATGAAAAGCAGGCGCGGGGACTTCCCGGGGTCCCGTCCGAGCCTGGGTTTGAGCCGAGAGGGCGGCTGAGGTTGAGTACTCGTTGATAAATACAGTCGGCCCACTTTTTCGCAGCGTTTGGATTCGCTCAAACGGCCGCACCCCCAACTTATCCTCCCCACACTCGCCAAGGCGGCCTTGTACCCAGCTCAGACACCGTTCGAGCTCTGGTCAGTGTCTTCAGCCCCCCCTTCGTTGTTCGGCGCGGTCTCTGATCTTGTTTATCCTTATTGTCTTTGCCAGACGTACTAGTCCGGCCAGTTCCTTCCCAAGAGACATCGGTCTCTCTTTCCCTTCGTCGTCGTCGTCGTCGTCCCCCACAAAGCCGCGTTCAACATGCGCGCGTTAACAGCACCGCTCTCTCTGCATGCTGCATCATCACCTATAGAGACCATCGTATTCTTCTTCGCAGTCGCGACTCTCGCATACTTCCATGTCCTTTCCGCAATCAAGCACTCTCAATTCCTGGCTCCGACAGCACCGTCAACATTACGACCTGCACTTGCTCTTCTTCGTGACAAAGAATGGGTTGGTGTGAACGAGAACAACTGGTTTGAACGGGAGGGTGTGACGGCTCTCGAGATTCAACAGCTCATGCTTTCCATGGAGCCCAAAGTTGCGCGGAAGGTATGCATCTATTTACGGACTCGTCCTATTCACACTTTTCACACTCCTATCAGCTTTCGGATTCTCTCCTTCAAGACTCGTTCGAAAACGCGACCGGCTTCTTCACACACCAGTTCCTCGCCGCCTCCGGTAAATCTTACTCCGACATCTGCTTCCAACCTGTCTCCGAAGAGCCATCATGCTTCGTTGCATCTCCTTCGGACTCGAACGTCATTACTCTTTCCTTCACTCCCGGTACTACGGACGACTTCGTTACTGCTCTCAAGAGGCCAGGACTCAAGGATGGTGACATGAACTTCGTGCTCGAGACTCCGGAGTCACAGAGCCTTAGCGATATGAAGAACGGGAGGTGGGTCGCCTACGCTGCCTACACTATGGTTTCGCGTTTCTGGGATTTGGCCAAGGTTCGTATGCTCGTCGTATACGTTAATGCGTCGGATTCACTGACATTGGAACGAGCAGAAGGCAGACTCGCTTGATATTCTCCTCGTCCTTGCGGGTTACATTCTCATGCACGCGACTTTCATCAAACTCTTCCTCGCCTCGCGTTCTCTCGGCTCCAACTTCTGGCTCATGACCGGCATTCTCTTCTCCTCCGTCCTCTCCTTCATCCTCGCTCTTCCCATCGCCTCCTACTTCTCTATCCCTCTCGAGCCCGTCTCACTCATCGAAGCTCTCCCCTTCCTCGTATGCACCGTCGGATTCGACAAACCCCTCCGCCTCGCTCGCTCCGTCTTCACCCACCCTCATCTCTTCCAGCCCGCAGTCACGACGGGAAAGCACCGTGGCGAGATGAAACCCGCGCCGGAGCTGATCATGGAGGCCCTGAACACCAATGGAGCAGGAAACGCTATTGTCCGGGACTATGCGCTCGAGATTGCGGCGTTGATGATCGGAGCTTACAGTAAAGTCGGAGGGCTGACTGAGTTCTGTGCTTTGGCGGCGCTGTTGCTCACTGTGGACGCTGTGTCAATGGCGACGTTTTACGTCGCTGTGCTTAGTGTGATGATTGAGGTGAGCGTCTGTTCTTCTCATGTTTCACTTGGTGCCTGCATTTGTCGGCGTTCGAGTAAGCACTTTTGGCTGCACCACCAAGCGCGCCTTGGGCTTACTTGCACTTCCGAGCTCTCGGAGCTTACGCTTTTGGGGCTATGACGGAGCGCGTCGCACTGCCACGTGGCTCGACGCGACGCGTCGCGGTTCCGTTGTACGATCGTCCGTCGTTCCTGCTCGAAGCGCCCATGTTCGAATCGCGAATAATCGTAGCTTCTCTTTCCTTTTGTGGCGTCGTGAAAGAACGCCAACGCCCCGTCTTCGACGTGTCTTGGCTCCTTTTGGAAAGCATCTTTCCCGGGCCTCAGCAAATGCCACTTTGTTCAACTGTTTCCCTCCTCGGCTCTACATATGCATTATGGCTTCGTAGACTAGTTGCTAAATTTCTTTCTTTCCTGTCATGTATAGGTTCGTCGTATCAAGATGTTCCGCACGCTGTCACAGTCGAAGGACACCACGTCGTCGTTGGCCGCCTCAAAGCTCGTCAATGGAGAACTTCCCCTCCAGCGGACTTCGCTCGCAGAGCTTGTGCTCGGTGTCAAGGGCTCCTTCTTGAGACAGCCCCAAGGCCTTGTTGCGAAGAATTCCGGAAGCGAGAAGGATGACAAGAAGGCTCAGGACAATAAGGAGGAATCTCCTGTCGCGAGGATGAAGCTATTCTTGGTCAGTCCGTTTCGCTTGATTTTATGGATGTCATACAGATGCTAAGATCATGCTATCTAGATCGTTTCGTTCTTGACGTTGCACATCTTGAACATGGTCACTACTCTGAACCCTGCCCAACCTCCATTCTCCACCGAGCTCGCTCCCGGGGTTTCTCGCAAGGTCGACATCACCTCTCCCGCAATCTCCTCCGTTCTCGCTTCGCTCGCCGATGACCACTCCAAGGCCGCCACCGAGACCGAACTTCTCGTCCGAGTCGCTCCTCCCGTCCACATCCGCATGGTCCCACTCGTCTCTGCAACTGCTTCTCACCCATCGCACAAGTCTTCTCCGAGCGGCAGCACCGGCCACCATGAGGCCGATTCCGACGACGTCCTCGAGTCGTTCATGTCTTCGTGGACGAGATTAGTCGGAGACCCCGTCATGTCGAAATGGATCGTCCTCGTCCTCGGCGTGAGCGTAGCCCTGAACGGTTACCTCCTGAAAGGCATCGCCACCGGAACCGGATCTGCACGCAGCGTCACACCACCACAAAGTGTCCGCTTCACTACCACTCCCTCCGTCTCGTCCGGCCCCTCACAACCCAAAGGCCGCGACCTCGTAGCTGTCTCTGCCGTTCCGTCTTCGGCGACGGTCGACCTTGCGGCTTTGAAGGGTGCGGAGGAAGCAAAGACGAGGGCGGAGAGGGAGACGGCGAAGGAGATGGGTGTGGTCATGGGTATGCCGACGCCTCCGGCTGAGAAGGAGGGATCGCCACTCGTTCAGCAGAAGCCGCTTCCGCGCAAGGCGTCCGTCACTGGCATCTCTTCCATGCTCGAGTCTGTCGATCAGAAGCTTCAGCTCCAGGTGGCGCAGAAGCAGGTCAAGGGCGAGTCTTCGGACGAGGAGGAGAAGGCGGCTAAGCCTGCGGCAGAGGGACAGGCGAAGGAAACTAGGAGTTTGGAGGAGTGTATTGAGATCTATGAGAATGGACCGAGGCCGTTGTCGATTAGTCTGGCGCTGTTGAACGACGAGGAGGTCATCATGCTTGCGCAGGCTGGGAAGATTCAGGCGTATGCTTTGGAGAAGGTTCTTGGTGATCTTGAGAGGGCGGTTTTGATCCGGAGGGCTTTGATTTGTGCGTTTTTCTCTTCTCCTTAACTCCTGCTCCTTGGCCTTTTTCTGATCGCTTTTCTTGGTTCATACAGCGCGTGCGTCCAGGACCAGGACCCTTGAGGACTCGGATATCCCCATGTCGCACTACGACTACTCTAAGGTCATGGGTGCATGTTGCGAAAACGTCGTCGGCTACATTCCTCTCCCTCTCGGTATCGCTGGTCCCCTCAAAGTCGACGGCGAGCTCTACCCTATCCCCATGGCCACCGCTGAAGGTACTCTCGTCGCCTCCTGCTCTCGTGGCTGCAAGGCCCTCAACGCTGGCGGAGGTGTCACCACCGTCATCATCAACGACGGCATGACCCGTGGCCCAGCCATCGAATTCCCCAACATCACCGTCGCCGCCGCTTGTAAGGCCTGGATCGACTCTCCCGAGGGTGCAGCCATCCTGAAGGAGGCGTTCGAGTCGACTTCGAGGTTTGCCAGGCTCCAGAAACTGAAGGTCACGATGGCGGGCAGGACGATGTTCGTGAGGTTCGCGACGACGACCGGTGACGCTATGGGTATGAACATGATCTCGAAGGGTACGGAGAAGGCACTCGACGTGATGTCGAAGTATTTCCCGGAGATGGTCGTCCTTGCGCTTTCGGGCAACTACTGCACTGACAAGAAGCCCGCGGCGATCAACTGGATCGAGGGCAGGGGCAAGAGCGTGGTTGCGGAGGCGGTTATCCCTGGGAAGGTCGTCAAGGCCGTTTTGAAGACGACGGTGGATGCACTTTGCAATTTGAACACGAAGAAGAACCTCATTGGGAGCGCGATGGCTGGTTCGATTGGAGGGTTCAATGCGCACGCTGCGAATATTTTGACGGCGGTGTTCCTTGCTACTGGTCAGGACCCTGCGCAGAACGTCGAGTCGTCAAACTGTATGACTCTCATGGAGCCGTGAGTACCCCCCCTCGCCTTTTAGCCTGCTCTTGGGTCGTGTTTTGACGCTCTTGGGCTATCCAGATACAACGATGGCGAAGATCTCCTGATGACGATTACCATGCCCTCCATCGAAGTCGGAACCGTCGGCGGTGGTACCGTCCTCACTCCCCAACAAGGCGTCCTGGACATCCTCGGCGTCAGAGGCGCACACCCTACCAACCCAGGCGCAAACGCTCAACAACTCGCTCGCATCATCGCCGCCGCCGTCATGGCCGGTGAACTCTCCCTCATGTCAGCCCTCGCCGCCGGTCACCTCATCCGCGCACACATGGCACACAACAGGTCACAGCTCAACACGCCTTCCGCATCTGCACCGATCACGCCTGGTGTGGCTACGCCACCGAGTGGACTCATGTGGGCGCCGCAGACACATGCGAATAATGTGACGCGGGCGACGGTCGGGGGGACGGCGACGCAGTCGACGATTTCGTTGGCTGGGTATTCGATTGATGCTAAGCCTTGAGTACTTTCGGTCGGGCTTTTGTTTGTTATTGGATGGATTCTCCTCGTCGTTGCATGCTTACTCACGCTCACGCTCACCCTTCGCCGTTCACCCTTGACCTCTTATATACATCATGATTTTTTGCATACATACACTGGCACTGGCACAAACACATCGCATTCCACCCATCCTGCCTGCTTTCGCTTTTGTTTTTCGTTCATCCTTACTTCTTTTCCTTGTTTTATTTGTGCTCTTTCTTTCTTTCTTTATTGTTTTTGCTCATGTGACTACATAGCTCCGTTATCTTTAATCACAGAGATACCTGCGGCTGCTTTGGACGACTCCAGTACCGATGCTGAAGGATTCTATAAGATTATTATATATGAAATGATATACAGCACATCTGCTCGTGTGTATACGCTGGGTGTTGTAATGGTGTAGAGGGAGAGTGAGGTTACGATCCTGCTCTCTTTTCGTTCGCAACCACATACTTCTGGCAGTCTCGAGTATTTTGTATGTTTTGATTGACCGTCCAGCGTCCATCTACATACCTGTTGTTCTGCTTCTAGATTGCGCACCTCTGATATAGAGTAAAAGACGGCACCATCAACGACGGGTCGGTTTGTGCCACAATACTAGAATGCCGTTTAAACTCCGAATGGCGTACGACAGGGTGGTTTCGCAACCCACTTCCTGCACTCACTGCAGCGATATATATGATCATACAACTCTCGTTGCCCCAAAGAAATCTATTAGCGTAGACAGCCCTCCGCCGGTCTACGATCGTGATACAGAAACACGCAGGCAAAGATGCTTGCACACTACATACAATGCCGCGTGCTATTATAATAAGCATAGTAAGCATGGTTCACTCTATGTACTTGAAGCTCGAGCCAAGTCAAGATGGAGTAGGATAGAACTCTGAAGCCCTAAGGTATCGGTATCGCGTTCTCCTGAACGCCACACATCCCTTCCTCTAAATTAATTCAGAATCGTTCCACTACACATCGCAGGACCAAAACCCACCCCAACGCCTAGATAACATATCTACGCATTCGACCATGGCCTTCTCGCCCCCCATCTACCCACAATCAAACTAAAATTAACCTAGACACACATCGTCGTCCGCCCCTCGCCCTTAAACCGCGCCCGAACCAACCGCACACTCCGCCTCCCAATCCCTGGGCGCCAGCTCATCGACCCTCTCCCTGAACGCATTCAACGTACAGAACTCAGGCGAGCCTGCCAGGTGTTTGTCATCGTCGGCGCACATCGGCAGGATCAGGTTTCGGTTCTGATAGCGCGCGCGTACGACTGTTCCGGTGTAGGTAGAGGTACCGGTATGTGAGCGCAGACGCAGGAAAATGTGTGGCGTGGCGTGCAGATCCAGGATCAAGAGAGAGAGAGAGAGATGATTTCGATTAGAAAGTGGGATAGAAAGAGGATATGAATGACAAAGGATTTGAAAGAAAATAAACGCACAATACTCCCCCTGCCCCCTCTTCTCTCTATCCGCCCCCAACCTCCTCCCAAACCTCGCACTACCCAACACACTCTGCAGCACCCCCTGATTTTGCGGCGGTTGCATCGGGTCTACGTGATCCTCTTCGTGGTCTACTAAAATCGATGTTCCGTTATGCGGCGTTGCGTCGGGGTGGAGGGACGTTGAGGTGGTAGTGGTGGGGTGAGGGACGGACATGGAGGAAGGATCGAAGTCGGGATTGCGGCGGAAGAGCTCGAATGTGAGAGAGGCTGTGAATGCGGGCCACCTGTATGGTACATACAAGGTCCCGTCAATGTGAATCAATAGACAGACAGTTACTACCCTTTCGAGACCGTATCGAACTTCTACACGGATGAGATTGGGCGGATAGTAACTCACCGATCATCAAAAACGTCCAAAGTATTCAACAATCCCGCTAAGGCCGTATCATGCGTACTATGCACCAATATCCTCGGCTCGCCCTGACCCTGACCTTTGCCTCCGTTATCCGAGTTCGACGCAGAAGCAGACGAGAACAAAGACGCCGACGAGGATGAGGACGTGGGCGAGGCGTACATAGCTTCGAGCTCACGATCCCGCACAGTCGGGTCTTCCTGTGTCTTAAGGTGGAACCTGGACGATAAGTCTGCGAGGAGTCTACCCATGCCTAGTCGACGGACTTCTTCGGTTTTGTCTGGTGCGTGCGTGTAGAATAAGTCGTTGAAGCCAAGTGATGGGAAGGGAGGGGTAGGAAGAGGGTAGATTAGGTTAGGTGTAAGCGATGATGGTCAAACGTCGAGAAGTGAACTGGGCGCTCTCACACCCTATAGCGTGCACATCGAAGAAGGGGAAAGAAAGAGCGAACGGGAGGTATCGTCAGTAATGCTCAAAATGTGTCTTACAGGCCGATAGATAAACAGAGACAGACCTGCGAACCATTCATTCACGACGGCCTTCTCCTATCGTTCATTCGTTGGAATTTGCCCGGGACAAGACGCATCATAGATCAGGAACGTTGGGAGTGCGGATAGACGGTTGTGGGTGTTAGCGAATAGGGATTAACATAACAAGGAAAAATAATACTCGCAATCGGCTCCATGACCGCTTTCTCCTCGAACTCAGGCGGGACTTTGATTCCGTGCGCCATCGACGCTCGAATCTATGCGTCGCATCCGTAGGTCAGTCGGTGGGTATTGATGAAGATGTACAGAGGCGATGTAGGGAGACAGGGGCAACAAAGTAGGGAGGAATAGGGAGGAGGAAAAAAGAAACGTACGGTATCGAGCACGCCCGACGCCCTCGGCTGTCCATCCACCCTGATCGGCTTCCCATCGAGATACTTCGAGATCTTCTTGTCGAGGGGCTCGAGCGTGTGGTTGTACGCTGACGCTGCCGCTAGTATCGACAGTAAAGTCAAGCCATATACGAGTGTTAGTGTTAGTGTCGGTGTCGGTGTCGGTGCAGAAGAAAGGAGTGAGATTAGTGCTACGAGGGAGCGAAGCGGAGAGAAGGGAGGTGGAGTTGAGGATGGCAAGTACATACCATGCGCGAAATTGACGAGCAATACCTCCAATCGCCTACACGCCATCGTGTTGCCCAATAAATTCTCGTCTCTCCCGTTCCTATCCGTACCCAAATAAAGCAAAAGCAAAAGACAAGCCTGTGAGAATGGTCTTTCTCGATCAAGTACCCCTCATCCTTCAACACAGGCCAAAGGGGTTATGATGGACAAAGGACGTAACGCAAAAAGAAATACGCACCGGATCCGAATCAACGGAACGACCTCCTCGCACTTATTCATCGGATACAACCCGTGCACGATCTGCTGTAAAGACTCGATCGTGCGCGGCATGTTGGTAGAGCGGAAGTAGACGTCTTGGGGGAGGGCGAGGTGGTCAGGGAGGAAACCGAGTCTGTTTGGGGAGGTGTAAGAAGGGAATTATGAGGAAGAGAATATGGGTAAGGATGGAAATATGTGAGTGAAGGCGAAGGAAAGGTGAGGATGAAAGAAAGGTTCAGAGGACACGTACTTGTCGACGTAGATCTTCCTCAACGCAAGACCGTAATCATACGTCGACTACAAAACACAGAGAACACAGATCATCAACAAAAAAAAACGCGTCCGACGCGTTGGTTTCCAAACAAAAAGCTTTTTGACGTACCTTCCGTCCTACATCCGTCAACTCGCCCAACAAACTATCACAAAAATCAAATGGGAGACAAACCATCAACGATTAGTACTCATCCTGAGATTTTATCACAACGTGAATGAGGATAGTACTGACCACTCCCCATCAACAACACTGCCATCCCCCCTCTCCACCACCCTCCTCACTTCCAACTCTGGCCTCCCTCCTCCCGCCGACCCAGTCGTATTCCACCCATGAAAATCCGGTCTCGGAAGCACACTCATTCTCTCCGGCTTCAAACTCGTACTCGGACTAACGGAAGAAGAGGATGCAGAGATGGGAGGAGGTGATGCTGGTGGTGGTGTGCCGAATACAGCTGCGCGGAAACGACGGGCTTGGGTGCAGAGGGTCCAGTGGGAGGGGATGGAGGCGGGTGGGGAGGACATGCGGACGGAGACGGGTGTGCGTTCGCCTGATGGGTTAGGTTGAGTACACGAAAGAGGTCAAAAGAGCATCAGTATTTGAATATATGATTGAGATGAAAAAGAGTCAGGGAGAGGGTGGATAGTAAAGAAATGGATGTCACGCGACCGGTAGGAGGTAGAACAAATGTAGCATGTTTTCGGTTTTTTGCTTGTGCTTTTGTTTGAGATTGCTAACAGAAAGTGAACCTACCATGCCTCACATAAACATGCACCTGCTCCAACTCCAACTCAGGCGGCGCGACCGTATAATTTTCCGCATCCAGCCCAGAAAGCGGGGCCTTATACTTTGAGTTCGCGCCTCCGCTTACACTGCTCGAACCCGACATAACGATACTCTCGCTCGTGTAATCGTCTGTGGGACCTGAGAGGGATTCGTCGCCAAACGTGCACTCGAGAAGAGTTGGGTCAAGAAGACAGTGCTCGAGATGGATGGGTTGAAGGAAAAATGAAGGGTCAACGTCCGCGAATACAGGGATAGGGCCGGAGTCGGAGTCAACAGTAATGTCGTGTTCTTCGGCGTCGGCAAGGGCGATGAGGGTGTTGAAGGACGTTGCTACGAGGACAAAAGTGAAGAGGCGTAGATGCATGTGCTCCGACTAGGACGGTGTAGAGTAATTGTAGAATAAGCGTAGTAATAGAAGTGGCGAGAGCTCGGGTGACTACAAAAGGGCTGCTAGCGCGCTTGTAGTGCGTTGCTTCAACGACTCTTCAACGTTGCTATTTTGTCTTGGTTTCGCACGGTTCGCGCGGGAAGTGGCGGTCTACGTTTCAACAAGCTCCTGCATGCTGTATACAGTAGCCTAAGAATGTGCGTCCTCTCTAGTCTTGACCCTCACTGGACCGGGGAGAATCATTATGGATGAACGTGAGTTTTCTTCTTCAGATTTCGCTTTCTGTGTGCGACGAGAGTGGGCGGCTATCCCCTGTACTAGGCACCGAAAGACTTTCCGTAGTACTAAGGGGTTTGTGCAAACCCTAGAACTCGATTTTTTACTTATTAGACGAGGCTCCCAGTGGGTGACTTTCCGTAGCAGTCTAGGAATGTTTCTTGGTGCACAGAGACATAAACACCGGGGGGATCATCTAATAAAGAATTGACTTCAAGTTGGGCCTCCTTTCCACTGGCAGGTCTATATACAAGAGGTTCACCGTCGATGGGCCTTGTGCCGTTAGCTCACGTATATCAGTTCTCGCTCCGAAATACAGGACAAAATGGGGGCTTAACGAATGCATAAGTACACTCGAGCCTACGCTTGACGACTCGCAGATTTGACGCTATGCGATGGGCATGCAACAGAGTTAGGATGTCGGCCTGTTCGCAGAGAAGGGGACAAATTGCATCGGTTGCAAGGAATCCGAGTCAAAACATGCAACTGTATATACAGGGTGGATGAGTACGCGTATACGAATTAGAGATGTAAAGTGGGCTGCAGCATAGCACCAAATACTTACGATCGGACCACAGCGCCGCTTTCTACTCAGCCTGATGAGCGGGTGAACTGGAGCGATCTTCGTGACCACCGATTCAAGCATCTGAGCTATCGCCGTCCAACGAGTCGAGGTTATACTTCTCAGGATGTGCTGGCTCCAGAACCGATGGACTATAATCACCTTGTTACATTTCTCTCGCCACACCTCCCGATAGGACGCACATCCTATCGACTTTCTCCGAATGAAGTTTGAACTACGTACTGCGAAAGAGCTCGGTCGAGGAGGCAGTGCTCGAGGGGTCGACGTCCGCGGACTCAGGGACAGGGACGGAGTCGACGGTGATGTCGTCTTGTTCGGACAGGGCGGCGACAATCGCGACGAGGGGCCTGGAGGATGTTGCTACGAGGACGAAAGGGACGAGACGGGAGAGGCGTAGATCGTGCTTCGACTACTAGGACAGTGAAGCCTGAGAGGAATTGTAGAATAATCGCAGAGGCAAAGCGATGGCTAGGGCGACTGCAAAAGGGTTGTTAGCTCGTTTGTACTCGTAGTGCGTTCCTTCAACTTGAACGTCGTACCCTTTCTTTCGCACGGTGGGTGCGGTGTGGCGGTCAACGTTTCGACAAGCGCGCAGCTGCAAGCTGTGTGGCCTACGAATGTTCGCTAGGCGGCGCCAGGCTGTGTGAGCTTCCTGTATCAGTGATGACGGTTACGCAGCACCGTTACATCCGGAGTGTATCATGCAAACATATGGCAAACTTTCTGCTCCTCGAGCGTGTCGAACACCTACACCAGATGGTATACAACAAAACGAAGAGTGTTGCGAACGACGGCACCGAACGATGGCTTTCTCTCGCTATCAATAAATAGAAGGAGGATGGTGTGAATGGGGTCCGAAGGTGATACATTCAAAGCGGGAGTGGGGAAGTGACGTGGAACTGTTGAGAACAGAGCATCCAGCAGTTGGCCGTGATCCCACCGTTGCAGCTCTTTGCAATAAACACCAGAAAATGCGTCTAAAATCGGCAAGGGGAGAGGCACTTATGACGAACTATAATTAGACGGAAGACTCAACTGATCGCCAAGCGGGTGAACGGCCCGAGAGGCTGGCTGCAGATGACGGAGTTTGTTTATCAAATGGGCCTTGATACAGGGTGCGCCGCAGCGAGAAAAGGGATCAATGCTCTGAGCCCCATTCGAACTCTGCCTTCGGACGCCAGCTCAGCGCACAGAACAACGACCGTGCGGCTAACTACTTAGCGCAACTATTTCTGACAGCGCACAACCTTTCTCTTTCTTTACCACCATCTGGCATGGCTCCCTCCCTTCCCCTCCCGGCATGGGCAACTCGCACACAGAATTCTCCTGCGGCTGTGAGGAGAGCGCAGCATGCGTTCAGGCTCCTCGTTAACAATCGGGGGTTTATTCCTGGGGGTAAACGAGGCTTTACACTCGTCGCTGGCTTGGCTTGCACGCTCCTCCTCTTCTCGTACTTCTCGACTGTAAGCTTCCATTATATCATCTACTTAAAATATGTGGTCCACTGACTCTTAAATTTTCTCCGTACTTTCCACTCTCACTTCCATTCACATCCACATTCCCAAACAGCCCTCGACTCTCCACTCCTACTACTCCTACTACTCTTCCTCCTCTTCCCCCTCCACCTCAGACGCCCGCTCCGACCTCCTCTCAGGCTGGAAAAACCTCCCCCCGAAAGTGATCTACCCCGAAACCCCAGACCATGCCTATCCCCTCCCACTAAGTGCAACATTGGAGGAACGTTTACATGCATTCCGCAACGCGCCCGGTGTAGGCTGGGAACCGCCTGATTTCGTCGCCTGGAATCTTCAGGTCCGTTCTCCTTCCACCTCCAACTCTTGCCCGAGACACGAAACATCCGGGTGCTCACAGCCCGAACGAAATAGACATGCGGCGAAGCGACGCCAAACCATAACAAAGACCTGATCGCAAAAGCCTCCCTAACCTGGTCCGTCCTCAACTCCTCCTCGATCCTCGAACACCGCGAACGCATGGCCCGTTTCCTCGAACATCATCAATCCATCGGATCCTTCGACGACCCGGACTTGAACCCCTACACCCTCGATGCAAACGGACTGGGCCAGGGATCGTTGGTCGGGAAGGGGAGGGGGATAGTGTTTACGGCGGGGAACGCGGATACGCTTGGGAGGGTGGTGACGACGTTGAAGTTGTTGAGGCAGAGGTATAGGTGTAAGTTGCCGGCTGCTATTTATCATTTTCCGAGTGAGAATCCGGGGGAGGACGATAATAGTGAGTTTTGCTTTTTCGCGTTTGAACCTTGGGCTCGTGGGTTGGTTTATTAACACTGTGGAAACAGTCCGGATCGAACTCGCGAGTCTGAACGCGAAGCTTGTTTCCGTCACGGGCGAAGAGAAGGACGAGACAAGAGAGAAGAACTGGCATTTGAAGGCGATCTCTATCGTTCAGTCGGAATGGGCAGAAGTCATTTACCTCGTACGTCTCCTTAACCCCATTCACTCTCCACCCCCCCAACCCGTTCTTCAAAGTGATACTCACAATATGCGATGTACGATAAATATAGGACTCAGATAACTTCCCAGCCGCCGACCCATCGTTACTGTTCAATGCTCCAGCATACGTCAAACTAGGGGCCTATTTCGCTCCGGATTACTGGAAGACTTCAGCTTCGAATCCTATCTGGTAAGTCACTATCCTCTCTCCCTCTCCCAAGAACGTTCACTTCACTTGAGTGCCCCCTCCAATCTCTCGCCTTCAAATGGCGCTCACTCACATAATGAATCAAACAAAACAGGCACATCCTCGGCGTCCAATGCCGCGACGAATGGGAACAAGAAGCGGGCCAGATCGTAGTCGACAAACGGCGCAACCTCGACGCTATGCTTCTCAGTCTGTACATGCTCAAGGATTGGCGGTATTGGTTCATGTTCAGTGATGGAGATAAGGACGTTTTCAGGTGAGTTTTTTTTTCTTCTTTTGATGCTGTAGAAAAGTGTGTGGCGTGTGGCCCAACTCAACGCAGCGCCAATCATCCCGCCGACTTCCGTATCCTCCCTTCTTCAGACCAATACTAATCTCGCCTTGACGCTTTCTATCTAACAACCAGGTTCTCGATGCTCGCCCTCCGCAAACGCTGGGCCCTCCCAGGCCGCTACGTCGGCGTCGGCGGTCTTCCCAACGGTGTCCCGACCGGCGATTTCTGCGGACATACGATGCAGCAGTATGATCATGAGGGCAAGCCGCTGTTTGTGCATTATAATTTGATGAAACAGGTGCGTTTTTGTTTCCTTTTCTTTGTCTTTTTGGTAGTGCGTTTTGGTCCTCTGGAGCTTCGCATCACCCCTCACACTCCCTGGTGGTGAAAGGGAGGGGTACGGGGGTGAGATTACGGGAACATTGAGTTGGATGGGGTTCCTGTCTTCGCACTCCTCCCTCTTTTGCGCTCTTTCCCCATGGGACATAAATGACCGGGATAAATAGACATCGGTCGGCGACTGATTTTCTGATTTATGTGCTGACGACTCCGGCGTCCCTCTACATACCTTCCTTCATACGTCACCTGTACCTCAAACACTCTACTGACCGCCGCTTCCCTTCCTGCATATCCAGATGCCTAGCGGTCTGGGCCGTGGACGTAGCTGGGGCAGGACGAAACAAGTCCGCGCGTACCCCTCCGTCCCCGCCGAATCCACCACCGTCAAACTCTCCGAACTGCCTTCTCCCTCGGACCACACCAACGACGACCCATCAGCCAACTCCCCCTCCTCCCCTTCAACACAACACGACACCCGCCAATGGGTCCCCTTGACCTATTTCCAGCACCCTTACCCCCAATCCCTCTCGCGAGACCATGAAAAGCTGCACCTATTCAACAGCACCGAAGTCGAGGCTGACATGCTCGCGAACGCGGACCCGCTGACGGGATGGGCGATCCAGCCTGCGACGGAGGAGGTGCGGAAGAGGGCGGTGCTGGAGAGGGGGTTGAGGCCTTATTTCCATGGCGGTGGGAATTCGGCGTTTTGTATCGATGTGAAGTGGGTGGATCCGAGGAAGGAGGCGTTGGTGGTCAAGACGGGCAAGGAAGAGGAGAGGCTGTATGAGAAGAATGGGAAGCCGTTGGAGGTGGAGTGGACGCAGGATGGGACCATTGAGGTGAGATTTCTTTTCCTGGTCCTCCTAAGGAGTGATTCGTCGTCCGAGCTGACAATATGTTTTCTCCTCCTTGTTTGTAGCTCGTCCAGTGGAGCTCCGACAAGCGACTCCGTATATTCGAGGATAACGTGTACGATATGGGATTCCAGCCACACGGATACGCCGCCGCCGTCGCAAGCAAGGACAAGGGACACCACTAAATTCCAATAAATTATCCCTCGAAACGCGACCGTTCTCCACCCTCGGGGCGTATCTGACCCACCGACGGGCATATTGTATTGTTGCTTGATCTTCCCCTCCTACGAACTCTATCCCTGAAGCGTATACGTGTACATACAGAGCCGGAGCGTTCTTCCCCCGGGGTTTAGCCAGTCGGACTTTTTATTAAGAGGGAAATGAGCGCGGTATGATAGCCTTATGCACACGCACCTCCATGCAGCGTGTGTAGTATGTGACGCCCATACAGTTTGCTTCTTTGTGCTTGCGCGGCGTTGCTTGTATTGCTTTCGTTTACTTAGTATTTTATTTGTTCAGAGAGATCGGAGATCACTCGTTTATAACAACCCGCATTCGTTTCGTTTCTGCACCCTTGAGAAGCCCTGCTCCAAAGGAAATGGGTGTCGACCTCGAGCCTTCTGCCGTCGATGGAGAGGCAGCAGACTCTGACGCTTGCGTACGACTTTCAGCTGTGGCACGCCACGAGAAATTTATGCAAGAAGTACAACTGAAGTATATATTTGCATAAGAGACACCTGTCAACGAACCAGCCGACCCGTCAACCTATGCTGACCAACTACTGGTGCCAATGGTAGGTATGATCGACAAAAGACTCACATGAGAATCTTCCTTACGAATCAGTCGAAAAGATGTATATGTTCGACCAATGTGATCTAAAGCACAACAGACGACATTCCAAGTCAAATCGAGCGGTCAGGTCAAAGATGCGGGATACTTACGCACCTTCTCCCACTATCCTCCCCTTAAATGCAAATATGAATCCGTACACCCATCCCATTCGACGTGGTCTACGCACTCTCTCAACAAACGAACCCATCTTTCCTGTAGAGTGCAAGACTGGATGGACAACCATCGGATCCTGGAAGCGGAGTTGTCGTCTAATTCTCTTCGGCGGCGTTCGTACAGCTCAGTGACGAATATGTCGAGGAGGGTGGTCTCGTACGGTTCCGAACTATCTGCCATCATGATTATGGATGTCCCGAAATCCACGAACGACAGCGCAAGATGCGACAACCGATTGAAATGAGGGGATTGAGCCGTGTGCGACGCTGGCTGTACGGAGTCGTCCGTATTCATTGCCTCTGGATTTAAATTGTCGTGGGGCGTCGACAAAACACATATGAGACTGACAGCGGCAGTTCCAGCGACGCTCAGATGTCTCAAAGTTCTGAGAGATCCAAAAGCAACGAGCCAATCGTCGGCAGACCAGGCGGATTTAATAGACGAAAGTTTGAATGACAATGTCGTGAGTTGTGGGGTTCTACCGAGGCCGAGAGAAAGAACCCATTGGATCGTGTTCGGAAGGCTGCTATATAAGATCCCACGATCAAACTCGAGATGTGATAGCTCCTTGCTATCGGGAATGAATTTTGAGAACTGGATGTCCTCATCGACGAGTTCCTCGGACCAGAACCTTGTTATGAGTGCGTAAGGGTCCTCCGTAACCTCCAAAGTGCGTGAAGGAGTAAGGGTAGCTCGTCTTGAGCGAGCAAACCATGCTAATTGATATGATGAGACCACGTAGTCGAAGTGGCCGAATACACCACCGGTGAGATGCAATTGTAATCGCGCTCGCGTGGGGAAGCTGATATGCGTGAAGACAGCAAGAGCCGTATGATAGTTGGTCTCCAACACAAATTCTCTCAGTCGAGCAAATTTTGGCATGGCGTTATCATCCATCGCCGGGAAAGGCGGAGTATATAAGGGGAGACATCCAGCCAACTCGAGCACCTCGAGCGTCTGCTCGTTGGGTCTCAGGATATGAAGAATCTGGGAGAGTGTCGGTGTGTTGCCAGGATCTGTGAGGTTCGATTCCCATTCGTTGAAGAAACCTGAGTTGTTGATGGATAAGGATACTAGATTGGTGAAGAGAGAAACCGCCCACGGAAGCTTCACGTATTCGAGGCGAACGCTGCGCAGGGAAGGTGCTCGGTCGCTACAAAAGTGAATCGGATATGCAAGTAGTCCTCCGGGAGTTTCGCTCAACTCTATCCGGCGAAGCATGGAGGGCCTTGAGGGGAGAAAACTATCGTTTCCATATGCGAGCTGCACGATATCTGAGGTGATATCAAGGTCCACAATCCGAGGAAGATAGGTTTGGAGAAGAGCTTTCACCAACGAGGTGCGTTTGGGGTAGCCCAACCGGCCGATCATGGTCAGCGGTGCCTCCTCGGATCGCTGAAGCATGAGTTCCATCAGTCTGGAACCACTATCTGTTGAAATGTATGTCCAGAGGAGAGAGTGCTGAAGAGCTATCTCTCTCCAACGATGGCAAACGTGTGAGACCGCTATCCAGCCTATATGGCGTTGGGATGGTGGGTCACTTTGTGCGAGAATTCTGAAAACTTCAAAAATAACCTGATCACAAAGTGTCGGCCAGTAAGGTCAGCACTCATATCAATGTTTTGGGGAACGTGAAGACGCACATCTTCCGGCAGCTGGATGGCAAGCATTAGCTGATTGCGCCGCACTCGTATGCGTTCCAGTACAAGTTGCAGGGCATCCAGTTCGTCATCAAGACGACCCTGCTCCTGGCTTGGTTCTACAGCGTTCTTCCTTGCAATGAGTAGTCTGGCGTCTCCCGCCGCGCTCCAAAAGTTTAGCGACGTTTGATCTGAATGAGCTAGCATAGATGAAACCAGAGTCTTTTCGACCACAGACTCATCACTGTCTGAGGTTGATATCGGATCCATGATATGTAGTCGTCAGTGTCTATCGCCGGAGTAAGTTGAGTCCGCGTACAAGCTCTAGCACGAGAGTTTGACGAGAGTCGAACAGTTGAGACAATCGCCTCGTGAGCCTTTATTTGCACGTGTTTGGCTAGAAACGAATTTCCTTGTAGCCTCCCAGCACCGCCACTACGCCACCGGGCCACTCTACAATATGGTTCTGATCTCATTGCTCACGGTAGTGAGGCCTGCCTCGCACATGCGAGAATATGATCGCTCAAATCATTCACCTCCTTCAGTCAATACCGCATGGGGCCGCCGTAAGGTAGTGCGAAAGCAGTTGCGCTGCTCGCGGTGAAACTGCCGACAAACTTCGTCCTAGTTGAACACGTCGATTACACGTACTACGAACAAACAACAACAGTTAATTATTGACTTTCATAGGTCCTGATCTTTCGGCTTGGGCTGCCGAGCCTCTATTGGACATTATTCTTTCAAGCAACCCCACTCCTTCCGACCGCCGATGGGCTGTAAAGAACGACAGAGCCGAACTCTCAAGTCAGATGGAGCGGTTAGGACGAGAAGGGGAGATACCTACGCACCGATCTCGGAGCGACTCTTCGCACCTTCTCCCACTATTCTGTCCCTGAAAGCGAATATGGATCGGTACACCCATCCCATTCGACGTGGTCCACGCATTCTCTCAACAAACGAACCCATGTTTCCTGGATAGTGCAACGCTGGATGGACAGCCATCGGATCCTGGAAATGGAGTTGCTATCGTCTAACTCTTCTCGGCGGCGTTGGTGCAGCTCGGTGATGATTACATCGTTGAGGAGGGTAGTTTCATACGGTTCTTTTGGACCATTGACCTTTAAGATCAGGGGTGCCCCGAAGTCCACGAGCGACAGCGCAAGATGCGACAGCCGGTTGAAATGAGGGGATTGAGTTATGCACGACTCTGGCTGTACGTCGTCCGTACTGATTGCCTCTGGATCTGGGTTGTCGTGGCGCGTCGACAAGAGCGATATGAGACGGACAGCGACATTTCCAGAGACGCTCAGATTTCTCAAAGTTCTGAGAGATCCAAAAGCAACGAGCCAATCGTCTGTGAGCCACTCGGATGTAGACCTGAATGTCAATGTCGTGATATGTGGGGTGGTACCTAGACCATGAGAAAGAACCCATTTTATTGTGTCTGGTAGGATCCTATGTAACATCGTGCGATCGAACTTGAATTGCGATACTTCCTTGCTATTGGGAGTGAATTGTGAGGACTGGATGTCTTCATCGACGATTTCCTCGAGCCAGAACCTTGTGATAAGTTCGAAGCCTTCCACCGTGACCTCCAAAGTGCGTGAAGGAGTGAGAATAAATCTCCTTGAGCGAGCGAACCATGCTAATTGATATGATGATGGCACGGATTGGTTGCTGCTTGCTCCGACGGTGAGATGCAGCTGCAATCGAGTTCGTGTGGGGATGCTGATATGCGTGAAGACAGCCAAAGCCGTATGATAGTATGTGTTCAGCACAAAATCTCTCAGTCGAGAAAATTTCGGCATTACACTATCATTCATCGTCGGAAAAGGGGGAGTATATATGGGGAGGCATTGCACCAACTCAAGCACCTCGAGTGTCTTCTCGTTGGATTTCAAGATATGAAGTATCTGGGAGAGTGTCGGTGCATTGCCAGGATCTGCGGTATCCGAGTCCCGTCTGTTGAAAAACCCTAAGTTATTGATGGACAAAGACACCAAGTTCATGAACGGAGAAACCGCCCACGGCAGCTTCACGTATAGGAGGCGAACGCTGCGTAAGGAAGGAGCACTATCGCTACAGAAGTAAATCGGATAAGCGAATAGTTTCCCACGAGTTTCGGTCAACTGAATATGGTGAAGCTTGGAGGCCTTTGTGAGGGGTAAATCGTCTCCATATGCGAGATCCACAACATCTGAGGTGATGTCAAGGTCCACAATCCGGGGAAGATAGGTGTGGAGAAGAGCTTTCACCACTGAGGGACGGTTGGGATAGTCAAGCCGTGCGACTAGGGTCAGTGGTGCCTCCTCGGATCGCTGGAACATGAGTTCCATTAGTCTGGAACCACAACTCATCGAGATGTACGTCCAGAGGAGAGAGTGCTGCAGAGCTATCTCTCTCCAGTGGTGGCAAACGTGTGAGACTGCTACCCAGCCTATACGATTTTGGGATGGTGGGTCACTCCGCGCAAGAATTCTGAAAATCTCAAAAATAACCTGGTGCTCGGTCAGTAAGGTCAGGACACACCAATTTGAGGCCTAAAGACGCACATCCTCCGGTACTATCACTCCAGCAGTGTTCGGTAACGAATTCGCAAAAATATTCCCTACACTTTATATCGAGCTCTGAATAGACGAGGTTTGTCACGGACGCTGGCAAACATCCACGCTACCTGTCTCTGAGATTTAACCAGTCGAAAGTGAGGCCTGTCGTTGAGCGGAACGTTTCCGGTGGTTTTGAGGGGTGTTCGGTAATTTCTCCGCACATTGGTCACGACGAAGTCACTATGCCGAGGCTTCGGCATTTTCAACTCCGCTGAAAGCGGTGCTAAACGTGTGGCTCTGCCACGCACTGGAGGGCTGTTCGGTATGTGCGGAGATCGAAATATCTGCCCATTTTGGCAAGCGTGACTTCGATGTCTCGCTCGACGAGGACGACGTTCTGCCATTCAACAACGACGATGGATCTGTGCCCCGGAGAAATTGGTAGGCAGTAGACATGATCCATTACGCCTCGTCATGATTTACTCACACAAATCGGAACCGATCCACCAACACAAGAGGAGAATTAGATTTAAACGCCATTTACCGAAGTGGTATTCCTCAAACCACTTTTCCTCCTGTGCCCGTTGCAGCTTCTGGATTTTTTTGTGGCATCTATGAAGCTATATCAATGACCTAAAAAAAATTGAAGAGAACCGAGTTGGTATTGGCTACTCTGTGAGCTATTACCGAACACCCCTAGATTACCGAACACTATTTTAGTGATAGTAGTTGATTGGCAAGTATCAGCTGGTTGCGTCGCATTCCTATCCGACTCAGTGCAATTTGCAAGGCATGCAATTCGTCATCAAGGCGAACCTGCTCCTGGCTGCTCCCTGAGTCATTCTGAGCCCTTGCAACGAGTAGTCTGGCGTCGGCTGCCGCGCTCCAAAAATTCTGCGACGTTTGATCTGAATGTGCCAACATAGATGAAACCAGAGTGTTTGCGACCAAAAGTTCATCAGCGTCTGAGGATAGCCTCAGATCCATGAGATGTCGTTGTCAGTGTCTGTCAGAGGAGCAAGGTGGTCCGTGTAAGTCTGTGTACGAGTACAGCAGTACTTTCTAGCTGCAGCTCGATCGCCTCGTGAGTCTTTATTTGCACGTGTTTGGTTAGACGAATTTCCTTGCAGCGCCGCCACTACGCCACCGGGCCACTCTACAAGATGATTTTGATTTCATTGCTCACGGTAGTGAGGTCTGGCCTGACGCCTCGCGCTTGCGAGAACATGATCTCTCAAATCATTCACCTACTTCTATCAGTACCGTATGGGACCGCCGTATGGTATTTAGTGCGAAAGGAGTTGCTCTGCTCGCGGTGAAACTGCCGACAACCCTCGTCCTAAAAGACATCAATTACACGTACTACAAACAAACAACAACATGTTAATTATTGACTCTCATATGTCTTGATCTTTCAGCTCGAGCTGCCGAGCCCCTATTGGACATTATTTTTTCAAGCAGCCCCACTCCTTCCGACTGCCTTCGCTGCGCCCTCCAACTTCGGCAATGACTTCCTCGCCTTCTCACCCTCGGTTGGTGGGGGCAAGAAGCCCGAAAGGACCAACCAAGCCAGATACTTACCCATCAAGTCCTCTGGTACCGTTGTCACCATCTCCACTCCTTCTTTTTCTGCCTTCAACACGGCCGTCATGTTACTATCGTCCAGGGAAGGAGCCTTCGTACTTGTCGGCAGATCGTCGAGCACGAAATGGAGGAGCGGGAAAAGAGCGTTGTCCTGCACTTCCATGACGTGTTGCTCGAGCTTGCGTCTCCAGACAAGATATTCACATTGAGTGGACGCGAAGCCGTATTCCGAGAGAGTGGACAGGATGGCGTTGAAAGTTGGGATTGGACGTGCTTGGACGTGGAGTACGGGGAGGGGTGGCGAGGTTGCAGAAGATGGAGGAAGAAGAGGAGAGATGGTGGCAAGGGAGACGCAGCGAGCTACATGGTCTACAGGAACCATGTTGATGGTATTGTTGATGTCTGGGACAAGGCCGAGTTGGACGCAGCCCTTGACCATACGCCACACAAAGTCATCCGTGTTCGTCACTGGTGCAGATATTATGAGCCTTAGTAGAAAAAATAGAGAAATAATCGAAGTTTGCACAAACCTGCTGAAGTGGAGTCACCAACGACGTATCCGGGTCTCACGATATGCCCACGGAGACCTCTCCTGCCAGCCTCAAAGAGCAGCTTCTCTGAGACCCACTTCGACTGACCATAACCAGTCTTCAGTGTGTTCCTGGCACCTTCGAGATCATCACTCTCGGGAACGCCACCTTCAAGTGACTCGGCCAGACGGACATAATGTTCCGAGTCGATAGCAGATGTCGAGGAGACGAAGACGAATACCTTCTGCTTGCCAACGGATGCGAGCTCAACGGCCGTCAAAGTACCGATGACGTTGACCGAGCGAAGTCGCTCGTATGGATACACCCAATGAACCTAAATGAACAATTAACTACAGAAAATATGGCAACAGCGAAACACCTTACCAGAGCTCCGTTGTGTAGAACAGCGTCAGCCTCATGTGCCACACGATCCCAAGTCTGCTCATCCAACCCAAACCTCTCCTGATCCAGGTCGCCACGAACGACTTCAATCCTTCCATTCTCGACCCATTTCTCATCCCAGACGCCACGATCACTAGCTCCCTCCCTCAATCTTGCAAGGGCTTTCTCATCCGTGGATGCACGAACCAAACAAATGACCTTCTGGACTCTCGCCTCTCGAGACAGCAAGTCCCGAAGGACAAAAGCGCCTAAGAAACCGGTGGCACCGGTCAAGAACACCGTCAACGGGCGGCTGGTGAAGTCGGAAGGAAGGGCAGGATACGAAGGGTGCAGCTTCGACACCAATTCCTCGTAATCTTTGCCGTACTCCATACTCGGGGCCACAGCAGCCTTCTTCGCTTCCTTCGCTTCTGCGGAGGCTGTACTGCTGGTCAAGCCGAGGTCAGCATTGCGCAGGTCATCGACCTCAGAGGCCAAGCCGCCGATGGTCGGTTGGTCGAAGATGAGACCCAGAGGAGCGTTGATGACGAAGGTCTTGCGTATCTCGAAGATAAGGCGGGTGGCGAGGATGGAATGACCGCCGAGATCGAAGAACGATTCATCGAGGGGAACGGGGGAAGGAGCATTAGGGAGGATTCTGGACCAGATGTTTTGAAGCTGTTGTTCTGTGGGAGTAACCTCAGAAGGACCAGTGACGGTCTTTGGCTCGGCGGAGGCAGCTTGTGCTGTATCGGGGAAGGGAAGAGCTGGCTTGTCGATCTTGCCGTTCGGGTTGAGGGGCATACGCTTCAAAGGAACAAACACTGCATTTGGACCATAACGATCAGACCATGAAGAAGGACGAAAGTAAACATAGAACATACGGGTAGGGATACTGTAGCTCGGAAGCTTCTTCTTCAGGTGCTCCCTGATATCTCGAATCAATTTCCTATACTTCCTGATACCGCCAACGACATCCTCCCCGTCCGGAATATCGCTAGCAAAGCCATCGAGGTCCGGCCCATCGAGAGGGACGAAATAACTGACAAGGATCTTCTCCTCGTCTTTATCTCTCCGCACCAACGTGACGTTCTCCCTGACCAAAGGATGCTGGCTAAGATGGGTATCAATCTCCCCGAGCTCGATCCTGAACCCACGGATTTTAACCTGGTCATCCGCCCGTCCGGTACACTCTACAATGCCATCCGGCATGTAACGCCCTAGATCTCCTGAGCGATACATCCGATCACGGATACCTTTCCAGTACTGTGCTTCGGGATGCGGTTGATCATCGATGGGATGGAGTAGAGTATCTTGTCGGGGTGTGGCGTTCGCCGCGAACCAGTTCGCTACGAACTTTTCAGCGGTGGCCGCGGGGTCTGAGTAGCCTTCGGCCAAACCACCGGAACGAACGTAGATCTCTCCGACCTCTCCGACTGAGCAAGGAAGGTTCCTGTCGTTGCGATTAACGACAAGGAGCTGGACGTCAATCATGCCTTGACCAGCGGGCATGATGTCTTTTTGTGTGGCGAGGAAGGTTTGATCTTCGGCGATGCTAGGGATGGCGAAGTAGGAGACCGCGCGTTGGGTCTCGGTCGTTCCGTACATGTTGATGATACAGGCATTTGTGGCGAGAGATTGAAGGCGAGTGCAGTCACGCTTGGTAAGGACATCACCGACGAAAAAGGCACTACGGAGGGAGGGGATTTGACGGGTCGCTTGCGCAGACAGTAGCTGGCCCATAGCGGGGGTAAGATGGGTCACCGTAACTTCGCTGTTCGCCATCCATTCAGCAAGTCGCCCAGGAGTTCCGATATCGTCTGCGGTTGGGACATGTAGCTCAGCGCCGAAGAAAAGAGGCGTAAACACTAAAAACGAAGTGAGTCTTGACATGAGAACGGAGACAAAACGTGGAATATTCACTGTCTCGCTGAATGGGGTCGTGAGCGATACCACTGAGCATGGTGAATTTGGAATGCTCTCCGATCCCGAATCGCTCGCCCATCCAAGGGAAGAAATGGGTCAGGCTGTAGTGCCGTCCCTTGACGCCCTTGGGGATGCCAGTGCTACCACTCGTGAATGACAAGGTACCGACGCTGTCGGGGCCGAGGACGATGTTTGGATCTGCTTCCGCGAGGGAAAGCTGCTGCGTCAAGACATCGCTCCCATCCGGTCCTGAACCTCCCACAATCTCGCCGTTGGCCTGAAGCTCAAGCGCAGGGACCTCGACGCATATTTGAAGTTCGGTGGTGATAAACTCGCGGACAGAAGGGCTGATACTTCCGGCGCCCTTGAGAACCACCAATCCTCGTGGTTGAGCTACACGAAGATATATGGTCTGACGTGACGGAGGGTATGCCGGGTCTTTATAATTATGTTAGGGCCGTGTTTGTGCAATGAGATGTAGCGACCAACCGATTACGGAGAAGACAGCACCGGCTTTGAGAACAGCCATGACCGCCACGACAAGGTCGACACTCCTGTGCGCATAAACCATCACGACGTCTTCCCTTTTGATACCGCCTTGGATGAGATGGTGAGCAAGAATGTTGGACGCTCGTCTGATGGTGCTATAAGTGAAGGTCTGCTTCTCCTGAGGATCGGTGAGGTTGGCTGCTGGAAGACTCTGGATGACGCATGGCCTGTCTGGCCATCGTTGCGCGTTGCGGGAGAAGATGTCGGGAATAGCACCCTTGAAGTCGCACCAATTCAGATCGGCTGTGGGGTCGGGTAATGTGGCGCGTTGCTGTGGCGTCAGCAAAGGGATAGAGCCAACTGGGAGGAGAGGGTTGGAAGCGACCTTGCGAAGAAGCACAGAGAGCTGGTCCATGATATAGGAGATTCTGGAGGCTCGGAAGAGCAGGGAGTTGTAGATGATGCGGAGGGATATGCGAGGAACGAGCGAAGCATGGGTGGACGCAGCTGGTGGTCGGGTGACGAAAATAGTGAGATCGGAGGTAAGACTTGTCGAGCGCACAAAGTTCTCCTTCTGCTCGTCGGTTTCGTCAAAGAATCGTACGCGGAAGAGAGGTCGAGAACCCTCCACGGTATCGTCTTTGTCCTTGCCCAGAGCGCGAAGGATGGTCTCGTACGGTAACGAGTCCGCCTCGGCCTCCTTCTCCACCTGCTGCACCTTCTGGACTACGGCCCAAAATGGGTCACTTGGATCCACTCCCAGTCTAAGTATTAGAGGATCTCTGGCAGATGCAGATGACGAGCCAATAACGAGATCGGAGTCGCCGGTGTAACGATGAAGTAGGACGGCGAATGCAGCGAGTAAAAGGTGGAAGGCTGAGGTCCCGGAAGATGGTTCGGTTTCTTCATCTTCACCGGAGTTTTCGCTGTATAGAGCAAGCTTGAGCAGACTCAAAGATGTCTGTTCCGAGAGCTCTGCCGAATGAGCCGCTTCAACGAGTCGTTGACCACCAGACGGACGTGGGTAATCAGTCGGAAGGGATATAGAGGGTAGATTTTGGAGCCGTGAGACCACACGGCTAAGAGTATCGTTAGCCATGGCGGCGCTAGCTTTCGGTCAACAAGGGTAGAGCACTTTTGTAGTAGCCGTCAAGTTAGCAATTCATGCAGAGGAGGGAAACTGAAAATCAGTGACTCGAAATTGCGAAAGATAATCGCGTGCATGACATCCTGTAGATCGCGATCGCTATAGATAAGATAAAGCTTCATCAAGCTTTGATCAAGCCATAAGTATTGCCGCCGTTCGACGTTTCACCAGGACTCTTTAGCTTCAGCGCTCAGCTCCTGCTATCACACCTAGCACAACGTTATAGACTCGGACCATGAGAAGAATGTCAGGCTCCCACTGTTTTCTACGAACTGTTTGAATCTCAGAGGATCGGTCCGCGGAGTGGCTAAAATTGGGAGGCCGATTACTTATACGTTATTCAAGAGGATCATTGACATCGTGCTATACGAGGTAGAGATAGATGCCACCCGCAGGACACATCTTCATAAAACGGATCCCGATTTTGGACGGCGATGGAGAGCAATGATGCGTGCGAGACGTTTCTTCCACACTGTGATGACAGGTCCGTCATGATTCATCTCAGCTCACTCCTTCCTTCCGGATCATCATCAACGAGCTTGCTGATTGTACACCTGGTATGTACAAAATTGCAGCGCTTTCATACAGTAGAATAAGTCTCTCGTTGAATGAGGATTATTCGCTTAATCGGTTTTGTCCTAGGGAAACCTTGACCTTACAGGACGATGGCCAGAGCGATACCGCCGCGTGAAAGCTCGATGGAACAAATTCATTGCAGATCTCATGGATATTCTCTTGTATGCTCACCCAGAAGTGGTCGAGCGCAAGATAGAGATGCGCGGTGAAATTCTCGAGGCATACACTGAAACAGCCTATCGAATCGAACCACAAGAAAAGTGGGATCGATTTGCCGCCGAGTGGCATGCCGTCGGTCTTAGCCCCGAGTATCTTCACGACCATGCAAGGTACATATATAGGCTGCATCCTATGTATTTGACCACCATCGTTTAACAACATAAACAAAGAAACCTTATATATTTTAACTAAGAATCCTATACCCAAGATCCAAAAATTGAAGCTCATGGACCTTCCTACGGAATGGGTATAAGTCTAGCTTCCCTCCACGACATTCCTCTCCCTGTTCGCCAACTCAGTCAATGAGAACTTCCAACATCTCCTCGTCGACTTCCCTTCAGGTTGCCTCTCGTCCATACTCAGGTATACGTATGCTGGCATATCTTTATCCACCTTAACGTCTATCACCCTTCCATCTTCTCCACGCTGGATCCACGAATTGTCACTGAGCGGTCGTGGATATGTAGAGAGGGTCTCAAGCGTCGCAACGGTGGTAGCCAAGTATCGAGCGAATGTATTGTCGTCACCGAGCAAGTCGAATGACTTCGCGTTTTCGTCCCGGTCGAGACGGAAAAGCCAATCGTCATCCAGCTCGATCTTTCCGAGGCTTTCCTCCAAGAAAACCAGACTCCTCGATGTATGGTCCCACTTCTCGAACCGAAAGTTCCATCCGAAGTGCTTGAGGTTTATGAAGCCTGCGAAGGCAGGAACATATTCGTATGAAGGTAGAGGCCAAGGTATCGGTAGACTGGGCGCCTCTGGTCGTTTCTGACCCCAGTATATGAGCACGAGCGTTTCGAGCGCAGGAAAAGCACTGGCGATGCGAGCGATGAGGTCTGGTCTGGCGTAAAGAAGGCCGTCGATGTAGAGAACACGCATATGTGGGGCCCGAGGATATGCTAACGCGTCGAGAAGGGTAAAGATGCTTTCGCGGCGTGCACCACCGTGGACGAGCGTGATGCTGAGATGCGTGAGGGAGAGGTGAGGACATGGCACGGTATCAAGCCAGGAAGCGAGAGCGGCGATGGAGCGTTGTGGTATATTAGTAAGAACAAGCCGTTCTATGGTCGCGAAAGGATTGATTCGAGCTCGGAAATTTGCTGCAGGAAGTCGTGTTCCGCCTTCGAAGTTGTGAAAGCTGCCGTGTATTTTGAGGTAGAGTAATTGTGGGCAAAATCCAAGCATGCTCCACTGGGTGATATGCGAGATCGTAGAAAAGCCCATTGTAAGGTTTACGATGAACGGTAAAGCGTCTACGAATCTTGAATGGTCGTTACTCTCCAGGATGTGGACATTCACGGTAGAATCAGTCAGTTCCAGCGTGTGCAGAGTTGGGCAAGCGAGTAGAGTATGAAGGAACTCGTCGTGCAGATTTGTGCTGATGAAGCGGATTGTGTGCAGATTCGAACAGGATTCGAAGAGATGGCATAAGAGTGCTTCAAAGTTAACACGAAACTCAGGAGAGATGTTCGCCAGCCAGCCCCAGGGTTGCAGCCGGATATTTCTGTCGATGATAAGTTCGGGTCTCCATTGATCAGCGTATGTGATCTTTCGAACAAACTGTAAGGCACTATCAGGATGGGATAGAGTGTTCTGGAGGCGTGAGACCAAGCGTCCGCGCTCGTCCAATGCAAGAGCTTTGAGATACGGGTCTGTCATGTGAGGATCGTCGCGCCTTGAGTCCCAGTCGACCTTGTTCCAATCTGGCTTGCAGCGGAACAAGAATCCGAGTTCCTGTATGGCCGAGAGGAGAAGAGCGTATGATAAGGAGTCTACTCCAATTGTGAACAAGGGAAGTTTTCTTTACGGTATATCGGTAACGCAACGATATCTCGTGCAATGCGCGGCAGGTTCTCCCAATAAACTTGAGTTCGTGTTGGCTAGCAAGCCCTAGGATATGATCCAATAGCTCCGTAGGTAGGTCCATGAGTGTAAGTTTCTGGAACATTGGCATCGGGTGCTGAGCTAGTACGGCAAGCGTCTCCCTGTGAGATCACATCAGGTATATTCCATCCAAGAAATAAAATAGGAGGTCTACCGTGTGCGCCGCTCAAGAGATTCAAGGTCAAGTCCTTCATGAATCTTCCACTTCCCGGCGAACGCATCCCATACGTCTTGAGGTTCGACGCGGTAGTACTCTATCTCGACAGTTTTGATTGTGGCATGCAAAAGGACGGTCATCATGTCGGCCAAGAACCTCTCCCATCGTGACTTTACGCGGTCATATCTTTCTGGGAAGCGCCCCGTGAGGTCCAAGCTACCCTGAAGTGACCATGATCAGATATCAGTGAAACGCCATTGACCAAATGACTAATAACTTTTTAAGACCTTGTGAAACCCCTGGAACAATTGAGCCAGTGTCAGATCCTATATCGGCGAGTTGTCGTCAAGCCAGAGACCTCACGAACCTGGATATTCTCAAAGAATCGCTGCGCAAGGATAGAACTCTTATACCAGTGACGGAAGTTAGCAGCCCCACTTTGAGCTACGCTGATTGCGTGGTTCTCCAATTCGCCTTGGTACAGCTTCAAGTACGGTCTGCCTCTGTGGTAATTCAAAGCCGCGTCGATGCCTGTCACGACCACAGCAGTATGAGACGGTTAGTTGCCGTCGTGTCATAACTCTAGCCACAGACCTTCTTCAATTTCTGGCTCTGAATCCATGGGTGAAAATTAGAAGAAAGGGAATGCGACGACAGGCCTGGGCCAAGTCGGAGGAACGACGCGTCGCGCTCAGGTTTGCTGACTAAGAAAACATCTTTGAGCGAGCCCCTGTGGCCCATCTCGCGCCACCCATTTATCCTTGAACTGAGGATCATCTCTCGTCCATGACTTGACAAGTACAAATACACCAAAATTCCGTTATATCTACAAACAATGTTTAATCTTCTCCAGCCACATCCGTCCTATGAGCGACGTAGCGCTCGGTTCCAACTCCAAACTGTTTTCAACCATCTCTCGTCCATGTCTGAAATTTGTGCGACGGCTGATCCTCCATACAACCTGTCCTTCAAATCGAAAGCTAAATCCTTCTTCTGTGCAAAAAACTTAATCTAGGAAGAGACCGTCTTCGGCTTCCACGATATCTGGGAGGGGCAAGATGACGTGCGAGTCGCCCTACAAAAGCACATCAAACGCGACAAGAAAGAAATAAAAGTACCGTCAGTTTCACGCTCATCCGAATACAAAGACCACAAGCGATAAGGGAAGCAAACGATTGGACTCACTCTCCCTGCTCAAACTTCCCGTCCTGCAACGGCCCCAACGCATTCAAATAGAACTGCACCGAAGTCAGCGCGCCGTTGGTGCAGACAAGGTCGGGCGTGTAGCTCGTTCCGGATTGAATAGCATCTTGCATAGCGGAGGCAGAGTATTTCTTTGAGGAGGAGGGCGTGATCTATACATACACGGTCGCAATTAAGTTAGCGCCTGCAAGTGTTTAGTGAAGGAGAGATATGATATGTACGCCTGCGTCGGAAAGGGCCTGATAGACGTTCAGCTCTTGGAAGAGGTTGACGATGGTCTGGAAGTAGAGCGTCGCCTAGTAGCACGGGGAACCATAACCACAGGTTCAATGGCAGACGGGTAGAGAAATAGTACGTACTTCAGCACCGCTAGTATATCCCGAAAAGCACGAAGGTTCCAGCGTCGAAACACAAGTCCCATGCGTTGACCATTCATGCGCCCAGAAAGCCTCAGGGCTCTCGTCGTTCGATTGCCAGTAAGTCTCCATGACTTTTGACGCAGTTGGCCACACAACGTCAGTAAAATGAGACAGAAACCGAAAAGTAGTGAGACGTACAAGACTTAAGCTGAGAAGGCAAGTTGTTCGAGATGCTTGAGGACGAGTAATCCCTGCTCGAATCACAGTTCTCATAGAATTGACCATTACACTTGTCCGGCCAGAGCCCGTGAATCCCGAATCTATCCTCACACATCTAGCCTTGAACGTCTTCCAGCGTGAACGCAAACAAGGGAGACACTCACGAATCCGCCTCCCCAATATCTAAATCCCAAAGTTGTACATGGACCAGCGCCCCACCGGGCGTCACGACACAACAACTATCTACACTCCCGCTCTCCGCCTCAGTCGAACAGCTCAGCACCGCCGGATCAGGGCACGTTTGGGCTGGCTCCACGGCCGCACTCGTACGGTGCTTATGGTGCCTCTGGTGCACGCGCAGCTGCTTGCCTTCCCCGCGGACGGGACGGCGAGGGTTGAAGACTCCAGAACCGTCTGAGCCGGAGGTGCCAGAGGGGTCTGAGGATCCGGAGCCGGTGAGGATGTTCTCGACGTTGGGGTCGGAGAAGTCGATGCCGCCGGAGAGGTTATAATATCCAGGAACAGAGGAGAGCTTTCCAGAACAAGTATTGAGATGGGTGGGAGGCGTGGCGAGATGAGACAAATCGCTAGGGTTTGAGTCGAGCTGGAGATTGTCAAAGAAAGGTACAAGAGACAAGAAGGCCTGTAGAAGCTGCATCGTAGCTAGCGACTGATTGAGAGAGGAGTGTGGGGGGAAAGTGCAAGATCCTGAGAGGATAACAACGGGGGCCCCACTGCACAGTCCCTGGCCTTTATAGAATACGAGAGTGTGACGACACGCAAGATGCAGGAGATGGATCACCAATGGAAGCACGCTTCGCGAAGACAGAGTGAATGATTCGGGCCACACGTGCGTACGTAGTAGAGATAAGTGGGCGGCCGAGTCTTCTTCTACACCGGTGTCACCGCTTGAGCAACGCAGATTGTAGTGACTTGAATGGAATCCGGGATCGACGCCACATATGCAGGCAGTCCAAAGCTCGGAAGCAAAGCTGTAGATCTTCGTCCTATGACAACTAACAAGCCCAAAGAGATACCAGAAGGAGTGTACAAAAAGAAGAGAGGCTATCAGTCTCTCCAAATAGCTGCGGACTGGAGAGACAGAAGTTCCGGTGATGAAAGTGAGTAGGGGATCGTGTGAGGAATGGATGATACTTGGGGAGTTACGGAGCAGCGAAGAAAGCTTGAATAAGAACGTTCGACCGGTCAGCTGTGATTAGCTATAGGAGGGAGTTCATGCTCATGTCCGAATGGTGTACCTGTGTCCCATAAATGTTGAGCAACGCCGCTATACGGCATCGTATACCTGCAAAAGTTGAGAACGTTCGCTACGCGCCTGACCCGTCAGAGAAAAAGACGTTGGCCCAGATAGTGATGCGGGAGTCGTCGAGAACGTGGCCCCACGCGACCCACCGGCGACGTTTAGCGTGAGTCGTGGCGGTCTCAAGTGGCGACGTGTGCCAACCATGACCCCTACCTTAAATTGTAGTGCTAATATATGCCCTCACATGCCTAGGAAATTTGTATCTAGAGTCGTTAACAATATAATGCTCGAAGGTTTTCTCGAAGGTACCAAATCTTGCGAGTTGACGCGGAGGTTTTGACAGTCGTGTGGCGTCGTGTCCACGAAGAATGCTCACTGTGAATTCCATGCACCACACGGCTTCATAAAACAAACAACTCACATCAGGTCCTGCCCAGATTTCATTCCAATTTATGTGGTTACCAAGATTCCAAACTGCTTCAGACAATGTGAGGATAAGTATGGCCTCGCATGCCAGTCATCGGGCGAAATTGCACAACTCTGGTCGGCTATTCCGGATTGCTTCCGGCTCACCGGAGCTGCCAATCGCCCGACACTCGTACTTACCACCTCTTTGCAAGCACTGGCGACGGATTGAGGATCCAGGCTCCCTCTTCCAGCCAGCAGTCCTCCGGTCAGAAGAACGAGCTCGGGATGTCGTCGAGTCGGGAGTCGTCGAAGTTCGTCTACAGTCCGCACTTCCGAGGAAGCGCGCTCTAAAAATAGGTTTCTCGTCCTCCGAGCTTTGCCCCTATTTTCAACTAACCGCACTCTCCGTCCTCTCTCCCTTTCTCTCCCCTCAATCTCGCCTTCGCCTCTCTCGCTCTGTGACTCTCTCGTCGTCCGAGCTCAACGCGATGACGTCAAACGTCAGACATGGTCCGTGCGCCATTGCACTCGAGCTACATAAGGCCGCTGGCTCGCGCCCCTCTCGTCCCCTCCTTCTCGCTCCCTCCCCTCTCGCTCCCTCTCGCTCCCTCTCCTCTCGCTCCCTCTCCTCTCGCTCCCTCCCCTCTCGCTCCATCCCCTCCCGCACCATCCTCTCATCCTCTCCCAACGCCGGTCCACCTTCTCGCACTCTTAGCTCTGCGCCATTCCCGCCCTTCGCCTTAGATCTCCCCTCTCACTCCCGCTCTCGAATGCCTTCCCATATACTCACCCGCTATTCTTCACCCAGGAGCAAGAATCTTTTCAAGAAGAACTCACCGTTACTTGATTGCTACGGACGAGGCAGAAAGTGCACGGAGTTGTAGGGTGATAATATAAAGTATGGTCCGAGTTTTACCATACTCTTCCAGCATTCAGGCCTGCGAGGAGGGTCCAGGTGCGTCACTCACTATTTGTAACTCAATGACTTACGTACTCACGTTGCTCTCTCGCTGTAGTGTTCTCATCTACCGGTCGATATTTTGTTGTGTGTCGTACGTTTTCACGGTGCTTTCGGTGTTTCTCGAGCCCAAATGAGTTTCTCTTTATACTTAGCATATATTGAGGGTTGGAGGGTATGGTATGTGATAGGCTGTTTGTTGCTGTCCTTATATATTGTACCACACTGTAACTACCAGTGCCAATATAATGTCATTTGATCTTTTCTCCACGAGTGACCAGTAAAAAAGCACCCCAATCATTAAAAAAAAAACCAGTATGGGCAACAGCAACAGCCTGTGCATGATAGTGTCTCATAAGCTCGCAATTATTTGTGTGAACACCCACGGGACGCGATGTTCAGCATAAAATATGCGCCACACATGCTCTGCGACCACTCACGACGCGCCACAATTCTGGAAACTGTCCTCAACAGTCGTGAGCGAAGTAACCATTGAGGCCCGTCGCAACCTCGACAACTCTAGTCAAGACTCACGGTAGAGATATTCCCCATAGATATTCTAGGTGCGGTTGTGTCAGGTTCTCGAGGATCGCGTCGAGCCATCGACCATGTGTGGCGTCGGATGGTCAAGTATTCCGGCGACTAATTTGCTGACGCCTTGGGAGGGCACAAAATCAGTAGTTCGTACTCTATCCGGAGCTCTGAGGATCGGTTATGTATGGGCTCCATCGTCCAGTTGTCAGGTGTGGCGAAAAAAAAAGTACCAGGGGGATTACGCGTTCTCGGTCCTTCCTTGGATAAGACCTCAGAGCTGAGATTTGCCAGGACCTGCAGCAGTTGATTCTAGATCTGGTCAGTGAAAGGTATAGTATAGCCTTCGGCAACAAAAATTCAGACGACTGGAAGGAAGGAAGGAGGACTGCCCCGCTGGTTGGCCCAATTTTACCACGTCGACACGCGCGAATGAGTGTGGCCCCGAGTCTGTGTGGCTCTCCCCCCTTGAGTCCTGACCATCGACACCATCATGCAAGAGTACCTCTCTACAATACATTTAACCTGTCTTATGGCCTCCTGAGAGCTCAAGGTCGATACACTCCTGGGTAGAGAGCTGTGGTGAAGTACTTATATCATATTTGACATTGTGGCAGCAGGCTGAGATGGACGCGCGCACTCTTCGCTTCTCTCATCCATGGGTGCTCCTCATCAGCCAGATGCTCACGGCTTGCCCGATTGAAATACCGTCTACTCTGCTCCTGGGGACCAACCTTGAACCGTTCTGCACTGTGCGTGCTTTGAACTGGGCTCTGTAGTGCCGATGCAGTTCGTTGCGTCCATTACGGAAAGGGAGTCGACATCCTTAACTCTCTTGTGCACGTATTTTGTTTGGACCGGTCGATTGTGATCCTGCCTCGAACTGCAAGCGACAATATCTTTTCCGGTGCGTTGTCGCCCCCATTCACTCCGACGCAGATACTCCTCACAAAATCTCTTCTGCTCTCCCTCCCCATTTTTATACGTCCCTTCCACCTCGCTTCCCACCTCGATCCATCTCCTATGACGCGCAAACGCAGGTGCCCCCGGTCCACGTTACTCCTACACCTCCGCTGCATTAAGCCAGACCTGGGTCAACTATGTACCTAGAAGATCACTGAGTCGGGTAGGAACGTCTTCGCAGGCATACAAGCTTGTTCGGACGACGACTACATACATAAGATGATCGCGCTGAACGAAAAGGTACGTTCCCATTTATTTTCTTGTCCACCATAGCTTTTGATTTTGTATATCGTGCATCTCACTTCTGCCCTATTCCATCCATTCGTTTTCCGTTTTTTTCCTCAATGCCGTTAAGGGTTTCGGTCAGCCTTCCGTTTGTTTGCTTCTTCGACGCGTTTGTACCTGACAGGGGCATATCGGATGAGTGCTTACTTTGTTGAACATAGCCTGTCATCGTCCGGAGAGTCAAGGATTGTGAGATGTGGTCGGAGGGCAAGAGTGCCGCGACCTTCATACTCGCGTGAATGTCCTTCTACTGCTAATACCATGCGTCTCCTTAGCTCTGATTTATCCTATCCCTAACTCTTTTACCGTATTAGGATCGAAAGCAAGCTCATCTTGGTACGTATTCTTCCATGGCTCCAATACCATATCACGTACCGTCGAAAATCTCGTCTCGTAAGCCAAACTTCTACCTTCACTCCCTCTTTCGACGCCCATCTTCTCAACGGCTTGCAACGACTTCGTGCTCGAAGAAGGATCTGAAACGTAGGTGTCTTCTCGTCGTACATTGCTCCCACACTGAAATCTCGCGTCAGCACACCCTAGTGTGCACTCCTCATTATTTCTCTCGTGGATGCTGCTTGAGAGAGCCGAGATCGTCTCGCTTGTCGTGCGGGTGAGAAGGGCGTGCGCTATGAGGAGGAAAGGCATTCTTCGAGGTTGTTCCCTCTGCTGCTCACACTCATGTGGTCGCCGCGTCCAATTCAGTTCAGGCTTCTCTATGCAGCATAACACCGACACATTCGTTGTATCGGAAAGTCGCGAAACAAATCTCGTGCGTTCTTCCACTCTACTTTACCATCCTTCGAGATTTTGGCAAGCCTTCTTTTATTAACATGCTAATAAAGCTTTTAATCACAGGTTATTAACTCGGAATTTCACATTGTTATTAACACTGTAAAAAATGTGTTAATAAAGAGGCTCGGACCCCGGTTGTTAATAACATGGGTGAGACTCGCCCCGGGAATTATTCACGGAACCCTACTCCTCTTTTCTGAGTCCACCGACTTTCGTTGCAGAACAGTGTTGAAGCTTGAAGCTTGAAACCCGGTCCCATTCACAACCTCTGACATCGTGTGGCCTAGCCTGCAGCAGCAGCGAAGCTACCCACTCTCTCTCCGACTTCCCTGCGTGCCGCCAACCCTGGTAAGAAAAACTTGTGATCAGAGGTGAAACTCCACCCGCTAGATATCCTCTCGGATACGACACGGCAAGCGGTCAATTTTTCTCTCTCACGCGTGCAATGGATACAGCGAACACCCATGATCCGGGACAGGACGCTCCCATGCTCAGTCCGCATGACTGTCCCCTGGCGCTGGTCTCGACGTCTTCCCGTAATCCTTGAGGCGCGTGTCCGGGAGTTCCCCTCTCGCACCGTATCCTTGGCCGCATGTATCTTCCTTTGTCGATGCCTTATCGATATCCTGGTACTCCAGCACCCACAGGCTCTCGTCAGTCGAGAGTCGCTCCTAGCTCGCTCTCTAGCTCTGGTGGTCATGTCATCCGTCGCAGCCTTCTCGTTCGGCACCCTAGGTGACTTCATCGTCCTCCTTGACCTTGCTCAGAAGGTTAGGAAGTCGCTCAATGCTAGCTCGGGCGGGTCCCAGGACTATCTCATGTTACTTATCGAAGTCGACGCCTTGGTCCGCATCCTTCGACTGGCCACCACCCCTTCGACCTCGACTCGACTTTCACAGCTTTCGCCTGCCTTGGTCTGGACAGCTTGTAATGCTCTCAAATCGCTGCAGGATGTTCTGAATATCCTCGAGACAAAGGTCGTGACTTACCAGGGCAAGTTACGAAAGGGGGGATCAGCACTAATGATGATGGAGTCTTGGAGGAAAATCGGATGGGGCCTGCTCGCCCAGGATGACGAAGTGAAAAAGCTACGGTGCCAGCTGTCGTATCACACCAGGACTATCCAAGTTGTGATGTCGTTCGCGCAGTGGTAGGCTGTCGGATTTCTTCGCTACAGCCTTTTGGACGTTCGTTGCCTGTTGACTATCTTTGATTCAGCGCAATAACAGATGAAACGGAGCGACAATCTAAGCGTACGCTCGACCGTTTGACGAGGTACCTTCCCATCAGTATCGGCTACACCTGGGAAGGCGGAGCGACCACCGACACGGCGCCTATACGGCTTCGAGACATGTACGATCATATCTTTGACGTGCCTCTGGATCTCTGCGCTACTCCCGAGGTATTGTAACTCCGTTTTTGCCACAAATACTCAGTCCTGACGTCGTCGGCAAAGCTTTTTGACGGAATGCTCAGGATGTACTTCCATGGCCGAAAAGGAAACAGATTCATCGTCAAGGGAGATTACGAATTGACGACCGCCGGAAGTAGCTCTTTGCTCAGCCTGATTGACCCTTCCGAGTGGCAGACGACGATGAAGCCCGGGATCGTAGTGGAGATGAACGCCATCATACCCCGAAAATCAAGGCCAAATCACCACTCCAACGTTGAGTGCCCGTGCTGCAGAAGAATCGTTCCCGGTGTAGACATTGACGTTCTCACCGTGTGGTAAGCCTATCGACTGAGCTCAATTCGTAACATTCTTGCAAACACTTACGCCCATGCGTCTATATTAGCTCTCACTCGGACTGTCGGACGTCATTTACTATCTCACGGACGGATATAGATGATCCTACCAATATTCTTGACTGGGAATTCTGCAATGCAGCGAGGCCCATAATAGAAGCAACAACGGACTCGAACTACATATTCGGACCTGAGGAGTGGAGAACTCAGCACGCACAAGAACTGGAGCAGGTCTACGCAGAGTCGCGCGCTTTGCGTCACGTTAGGGTCCTGGATTGGCTCCCGATCAGATTCGCTAAAAACGTGCCCAGGTTCAAAGTAAGTAATATTTCGCCATTGCATACGCACTATTCACTGAGTTGGCCGAACTGACACTGACGATACATAACTACAGGCAGGCGTGCCCTTGACGTATCGAGATAGTCGGAAAGGAGAAGTACCATTGACATGGAAGGGAACGAGGACGCTCTCAAATGTCGCGATCCCTATTTCACGATGCGAAGTATTTGAGCTCATGGTAATACACATTCAACAGGGAGTTGTTGTACATGACGTACTGTCCAAAGATACAGGAGAGCTATTGTCGCTGCCGTATGTCCTTCTACCCTTCATGTCTTTTTTCTTCGTTCTTCCGTAGGTTTTTGGATGCGACTCACTCTATAAAATGCGACCTCAGACCCTCCGCAATGCTACACAACAGTCAGGCCATGAGGAAAATGGCCCATCGAGCGGTCGGTATGGAGGAAAATTTCAATCCCAGTATCGAGTGAAAGAACGGTATGTGTATTTCATGAGCTATGACAACTAAAACCTGGTCGGAAATATATTTGTCACTCAGAATCGAACGATAAATTCTAAATTTCCATAACCACAGCGGTGATCGTACTGTCGTTGGATAGGTGTTGTATTCATACTACTAGAGATGGCCCCTTGTAATGTGTAATACTGAACCTCAGGAAGAGCCGGGAAGAGCCGCGAAGCGGCTCTACAAAAATATAGACTTGTACCTCGTAGCATTTACACAGTCTGCGTGAGTCGGTGGGTGGCCGGAAGGGCTCAGAACCAGAGCGGGTGAAGGGCGCCGAAGAGTGGCAAGACAGCGAGTGTGGCGCAGCATGACCGTGACGGAGGCGAGCTGGATCGTGGTTTGATGCAACCGGATCGTATTTCTTGGGATGCGATGGTGTCTTCGAGCATCGAAGCTTCACGCCAAGCTCTTTGCTGGAATTTTATATACTGAAGGCGGGACGAGGCCCAAAAAACACACCCCCGGTAATCAGAAACACGATCAAGTAGCCCGAGTGGTACATACAAAGCGGTTCATTGGTCCGACCACGACCGTAGACAAACTTCAGATTTGCATTTCAGCTATGCATGGTCACGAAAACTTGAAGACCGAAAAAATCACGTCCGTCCTTAGAGATTCTCCTCCGTCAGCCGCTGACCCTTTCTTTGTTTTCGTGAAGAGACAAAAATCCTCGGACCTCGCTGTTCAGTAGCACTCTCAGTTGTGAACTGAAACCGAGACGTTCAAGGTATCGTGAAGTTTGAACAGCCCAGCTAAGTATGTGTAGGAGACAGTACCGTGACTGCAGTGCTGAGGCAGAGCAACGCCGTTCAAAGCACCTTCAAATAACCGCCTAGCAAGCTACGCGCGCAATCTCGGGAGGGCACAGGACCAGAGTAGTTCGTTCTCCATTCTAAATGAGGATTGGCTATGGGTGCTCCATTATGCAACCGTAACAATAAAAAAAAGTGACAGGACGATGATATGGTCACGGCCATAACTCCTTTGGATGAGACGATGAGACCTGACATTTGAGAGCCAATGATGAATTTTGGGAATCATGACATCAGGTAGCGATACTGTGTTGGTACTCGCGAAGACCGTCCCAGTTAGCCCGAGCACTGACATATATATGGCTCTATTCGTCGCCGCATCTGCGTCCACTGCTTTCAACCCAACTCCCGAGCTCTGCTCACCTCTCTTTGCTTGTGACTAGACACGCTCACCAACTCGTCCTACCCTTTCCAACCTCATAGCTGTTAGGCTATCTAATGTGCACAAGGCCCGCCAACCAAGCTGCTTTGGGTGAGATATATTCATTTAGTCTGGAGACTTGCTTTGACGTGTAGCGGAAAAGTTGTCGACCCAGGTTAGGCGGCCAGCGCATCACTACGTCGGGGGTCGAGACTGAAGCAGACTCCAATGGTGGGGAGAATGACGGTGTTTGTTCCGCTACATCATCGGTCTGTCGTCGTGTAAACCGATAGACCGCCGAGCACAAAAGTGGGGAAAGAATCCGGGGACATCGATGAAGACGAGCAGAACGTGTGGCGAGCTGTGGCGACGGCGGGCGAGCCAGCGCACCATGACTCATTTCCGTTCCGAGGGCGTTCTGCTTGTCCCAATTTGGGTTTGTTTTTCCGTTTTTCGACTTGTGACACCTGGATGACACTGATAAGGAGCCTAACTAGGCTGGGGTGGCAGGGTGTGGCACCCCAGCCTAGTTAGGCTTGATCGGACACGAATCTTCGCCTCCGGACTCGCCTCTTGTTTCGTCGCGACTTTCAGAGGCCTCGAGTCTCTCGCGGCCCCGTCTTCCGTCGTCGTCATCGGAGGCGTTCCGAGGCCTGCCCCTCGCCACATCTCCTCCCCGGCATCCCCGTCAACTTGCCCCTATAGCGCCACTCACCCTACCTTCCTCCGACTCAGCGCCGTACTCGACGTCGTCGACGACGATTGCCTCAACTCAAGGCTGCATGTGCGCTCTCTGACATGCTCGAGCGTTCGTTGTCGCGCGGGTTCTGCCGTGGGATTTCCCACACGCTCGTGTGCTGTCGTTGTCGCGTCGTGCAGGCTGCTCGTCGCCGCTGTGCTCGACGATGAGCACGGGTACTTCGGTCGCCCGTT
>NW_006763146.1:1039651-1042514 GCF_000264905.1 Stereum hirsutum FP-91666 SS1
CACCTGGATGACACTGATAAGGAGCCTAACTAGGCTGGGGTGGCAGGGTGTGGCACCCCAGCCTAGTTAGGCTTGATCGGACACGAATCTTCGCCTCCGGACTCGCCTCTTGTTTCGTCGCGACTTTCAGAGGCCTCGAGTCTCTCGCGGCCCCGTCTTCCGTCGTCGTCATCGGAGGCGTTCCGAGGCCTGCCCCTCGCCACATCTCCTCCCCGGCATCCCCGTCAACTTGCCCCTATAGCGCCACTCACCCTACCTTCCTCCGACTCAGCGCCGTACTCGACGTCGTCGACGACGATTGCCTCAACTCAAGGCTGCATGTGCGCTCTCTGACATGCTCGAGCGTTCGTTGTCGCGCGGGTTCTGCCGTGGGATTTCCCACACGCTCGTGTGCTGTCGTTGTCGCGTCGTGCAGGCTGCTCGTCGCCGCTGTGCTCGACGATGAGCACGGTACTTCGGTCGCCCGTGCTTTTTTTGCACAACTATTTTTGTAGCACCAATGTAGATACTATGCTTGTGCTCTCTCAGCTCTCGGGCATGTGTTTTAATGGCAAATAAATCGAATTCTCATTATTTTCTCATGTGTGGCCCAAAATAAAAGCGAAAAATATAATCTCAAGGAAGTGAGGGAAAGCAAATCATGATGAAACTTGGATCAAGGTAGTGATGGGTTGATCTGAAGTTTTTGTATGTGGTTCCAGTAAATCTAGGTGTTGTGGAATGGTATGTGACAGAGGTAGGAGGTTTGTGAGGAGGTCATGAAGGGATGGAGAGACTACCATGCTGCCAAGAGCAGATATGTGGATATAATGATATATATGTGTGTATACTGGTAGGAGGTTGTAGGCTGAGTAGCTTTTGGGGCAGTAGAAAGGGTAGGGTGGGTAGAGGTTGGGTGGCACTCTGGAGGGGAGATGGGTGTATGACATACCTGGTAGAGAAAACCAAGCAAGAATGAATGCATGGAAGGAGTCTACTCACCTTAGAGTACCCTATTACAGCCCATACTACACCAACTCTAGTCTCAAAGATAGCCTGAGTTCGAAAATTGTGAAGGAGAGGGTCACTTGAGGGAGGCCCATGTTGACCGGCGACCGGACATCGTACAAAGCGAGATATACGCACAGCAGGTGAGATGAGAGCTCCTTGATATCGAAAGATAACATAGACAAGATATGAAGTTGATGAGAGGAGCGGACAGTTTACAGTCGTCGACGCAGGTTAGAGCCTCTGAAGGCCATCAGTCCGACGTCGGCGACAGCGTGGAAGACGAGCACGACAATCCGAGGACAGATGAAGCTTAGAGAGTGTTAAACAGAGCTTGCCCGGCGAGGCCTATCAAAAATCCGGGGCGATTCGGAATGTGTGTGGTGGAGGAATCGTCGTCGGTGGTGGTGGTGGTAAGCGCAAAAGGCGGGAACAACGCTAAAACAACTTGCGCAAACACGTTTTGGAGTGCGCTTGTCACTTTTGATTGACTCCACCACCTCTATCTTCGACACCTCCACCGTACACTCCTCGAATTCCATCAGACCTTTCGAAGATCATATACTGCGTACTCATCTTCACCCTCGTGCTTTTTCCGAGCTCTCGGACCAGTTTCTTCGTCGTCCACGTCGTCGGGAACGATGCGCACTCGGCTTCCGCGACCGTTACAACTGCGTCAACGACCGCTCGCTGCTCGCTCTCGCTGTTGTCTCCATAATTTACCCATCTCATCACTCAATACCAGAGAGCTCTATTCTCGCTTTTGGTGTCTGAATTCCGTCTTCTGCAATCTCCAGTCACTGTTCAACATGGACCTCCCTCAAGTGACCCTCCCTTTCACAAATTTCGAAATTCGGACTTTTTGGAGGGCGGAATTGGTGTAGATTTGGCTGGAATAAGTTGATTTATGGTGAGCAGACTCTATCTATGTGCTAGCTTCTACTTGATTCTTCTTGGCTGAGGTGTGATATCCCTCATCTCTCCTCCTGAGTGCCACTCAGCTCCCACTCTTTCTACCATTTCTACCACCCAAAAACTCGGCGTATATCCCAAGTACATGCTATTCAACATCTACCTACATGTTCTTATCCGTATTCATGCTCTTTTCAGGCTGCTATCTTCTACATACCCTCATGACCATTCCACACACCTTCCCCATCTGTTCCACACCCGGCCAGACCTTCTAAATTCACCAAACCCACATGCAGATACTCAGTACTTAATCACACACCATAAGCTATCACATTAGTATCAATCTCTTCCTCCTCACCTTTCAGAGATCTTGTTTTTTGCTTGTATTTTGGGCCACATGGCAGAAATCAATAAAAGTTTCGACTTATTTGAGGTCCCACTGCATTTGTGGGTGCATCCCAAGTTAAGATACTGCATTTAAATTATTTATACACAAATAAACCGGTGAAAAGGTCCACAAATGACCGAAGTACCGTGCTCATCGTCGAGCACAGCGGCGACGAGCAGCCTGCACGACGCGACAACGACAGCACACGAGCGTGTGGGAAATCCCACGGCAGAACCCGCGCGACAACGAACGCTCGAGCATGTCAGAGAGCGCACATGCAGCCTTGAGTTGAGGCAATCGTCGTCGACGACGTCGAGTACGGCGCTGAGTCGGAGGAAGGTAGGGTGAGTGGCGCTATAGGGGCAAGTTGACGGGGATGCCGGGGAGGAGATGTGGCGAGGGGCAGGCCTCGGAACGCCTCCGATGACGACGACGGAAGACGGGGCCGCGAGAGACTCGAGGCCTCTGAAAGTCGCGACGAAACAAGAGGCGAGTCCGGAGGCGAAGATTCGTGTCCGATCAAGCCTAACTAGGCTGGGGTGCCACACCCTGCCACCCCAGCCTAGTTAGGCTCCT
>NW_006763146.1:1042534-1170039 GCF_000264905.1 Stereum hirsutum FP-91666 SS1
GACCTTCTAATTCACCAAACCCACATGCAGATACTCAGTACTTAATCACACACCATAAGCTATCACATTAGTATCAATCTCTTCCTCCTCACCTTTCAGAGATCTTGTTTTTTGCTTGTATTTTGGGCCACATGGCAGAAATCAATAAAAGTTTCGACTTATTTGAGGTCCCACTGCATTTGTGGGTGCATCCCAAGTTAAGATACTGCATTTAAATTATTTATACACAAATAAACCGGTGAAAAGGTCCACAAATGACCGAAGTACCGTGCTCATCGTCGAGCACAGCGGCGACGAGCAGCCTGCACGACGCGACAACGACAGCACACGAGCGTGTGGGAAATCCCACGGCAGAACCCGCGCGACAACGAACGCTCGAGCATGTCAGAGAGCGCACATGCAGCCTTGAGTTGAGGCAATCGTCGTCGACGACGTCGAGTACGGCGCTGAGTCGGAGGAAGGTAGGGTGAGTGGCGCTATAGGGGCAAGTTGACGGGGATGCCGGGGAGGAGATGTGGCGAGGGGCAGGCCTCGGAACGCCTCCGATGACGACGACGGAAGACGGGGCCGCGAGAGACTCGAGGCCTCTGAAAGTCGCGACGAAACAAGAGGCGAGTCCGGAGGCGAAGATTCGTGTCCGATCAAGCCTAACTAGGCTGGGGTGCCACACCCTGCCACCCCAGCCTAGTTAGGCTCCTTATCAGTGTCATCCAGGTGCTTGTGACATCAGCGTTATCGACTGATCTATTTCCGATCGCAGTGTTTTCTTTTTGTGCCTAGAGACAAGTCTGGAATGACATCATATCTCCCGAACGTATAGATAACCGCGGCCGGTTCTCCAGTTCCTCGTCTTCTCATCCATCTCATATCCCCCGCTCTTGCATATCGCTCTACCCCTCATCCCCAACTCCCCACATACAATCTTGCAGAATGTCTTCAGGCAAAATGAACGCTTTGTGGTACAACGCTGTGCGTTACCCGTTTCTTTTTCTTCTCGCCAAGCCAAACTGATAGCAATCGTCGGAACAGCCCAGGGATTTCTCCATCAAGGAGGTCCCCATTCCCCAATACAAGGACAACGAAGTCCTCCTCAAAGGTTTGTATTCGTTCTGCTCACTGTCAAGTCTCGCGCTCATTCGGAGTCTGAACAGTTACATGCTGCGGTGTCTGTGGAACTGACGGCCACATTCACGAAGGAGAGTTCATCTCCACCTTCCCAGTAAGCGCGACGCATCTCTTCAGGTGAAATGTAAGCTAAAGCTCGTTGTAGCTTATCCCTGGTCATGAAGCCATTGGCGTGATCGTCGAGTTGGGCAAGGACGTGAAGGGCTTTGCCAAAGGCGACCGCTGTGTCGCCGACGTCGGTATCACCGTACGTCACGTCCGAGTTTCTTCCGTTTTTGAAGATGCACTGACCGCATTTGGTGTACCGTATATATACAGTGCGATGACTGCTTCTACTGCCGACGTGGTCAAACTCTCATGTGCGAGAACTTCAAGGCTCGTGGTGTCAGCTCCGATGGTGGTTTCGCCGACTACATCGTCTAGTAAGCGCTCATTTTCTCCGGCGAACTCAAAACAGATTGTAACCGTGTGTTTCCTAGCCCTCAACACAAGCTCTACAAGATCAAGAACCTCACCGACGAGGAGGCCACTCTTCTCGAGCCCGCGGCATGCGCCATCCACGGCCTCGATAAGCTCAACCCCCCAGTCGGCATCGAAGTTCTCTTGCTCGGTGCCGGCCCTACCGGTCTTATCCTCGCCCAACTGCTCAAGCTCAACGGCGCCGCAAGGGTCGTCCTCGCTGCCAACAAGGGCATCAAGATGGACATCGCAAAGCAGATTAACGCCGCTGACGAGTACATCGAACTCGACAGGCAGAACCCCGAGGCTCAGTGGGAGCAGCTCAAGAAGGACAACCCTTACGGGTTTGATGTCGTCGTTGAGGCCACTGGTGTCGAGAAGCTGGCGAACGAGTCAATCAACTACGTTCGTCGGGGTGGAACCCTCATGATCTACGGTGTTTACAACAACGAGGCTCTCGTCCACTGGCCACCTTCAAAGATCTTCGGTGACGAGATCAAGGTTTGTCGTCCTATCTGAACTACATTGCGGACGTGTGCTCATCGGACTTTACTTTATCTAGATCATTGGCTCGTTCTCGCAGACGTACTGCTTCCCCCGTGCTGTTGCCTACCTCGACAGTGGCAAGATCAACGTCAAGGGCATGGTACGTTTTTCTGTTTCGAGTTCTCACGAGACTTTTAGACTGACCTCACCTTCCTTCGCAGGTCACCGACGTGTTCCAGCTCAAGGACTTCCAGGCAGCCCTCGACAAGATGAACAGCCGTGGCGCGCTCAAGATCGCCATCAAGCCCTGAGCTCGCTCTCCTCCGCTCATAGCCCCCGGCTCCATCCCCCTTCCCTATCTTTCATACCACTATTTAATCTCATGTTCACGATCACTTCCACCCTCGTACTCACATCCTGCATATGTCCATAACGTCCTGCACTCCATTCACGACCTCTATCTTCTTGCCCTTTTCTTCTTCCACATCTTGCACGATTGTCCGTATTTACCAGATGTCACCATTATGTAGTCACGTTGTTGTATTGTGTTGGGTGTGCCGGGAAGGAAGGAAGAAGAAATGCAAATGTATTGAATGTCTACTTCTGCGCGTGAGCTGTGAGGCTGCGAGCTTTGAGTGCGAATGCGATGCCGATGTGTCTGTGGGAAAAAGTGCTGTGGCGTCGAGTCCTCCGAGCACGCACCAATCAAACTTGACTCGAACTCTCTTCCTCGCAGACTGACGGTTTGCGTACTTTGCAATGAGCGGTCTCGACAGTCTATTACGCCGACAACCACCCTCAGCTTGGGAGCGCTTCTGTTCTTCACCATCACTTTTTATCGCCCGAACTCTCTATAGTAACGTCTGTCTCCCACTCTCTGAGCCTGAGGCCACAACTGTCACCAGCACCAACTCTCGAGGAAAACCTTCACTCATACGCATCGTCTGTATCTCCGATACACACAGCACACATTCCAGTCAACCCGCTCTTCCAGATGGTGACATCCTGATCCATGCCGGCGACCTCACACATTCCGGAACTCCAACCGAGCTCTCTGACGCACTCTCCTGGCTGAGTGCCCAACCGCACGCGCACAAGATCGTCATCGCAGGAAACCACGACACGGCACTGGCTGACCCAATACAGCGTACATCTCTTCTACGAGAGCATGCCAGTGATAGTGATAGTCTAGTGTACCTCGAGGACGAAGATGTTACGCTCCTCGTCCGTGGTCGTTCGGTGCGTGTTTATGGTAGTCCACGTACGCCCAGACATGGTTCTTGGGCATTCCAATACCCTCGCGTACGACCCGGCGGCCATTCAACCCAGTCTCAATCTGAATTTGACTTGGATGTTTGGGGAAATATCCCGACGTTGACGGATGTGCTCGTCACGCACGGACCGCCCTTCTCTCATCTCGACCTCAACGGAGCCGGCTGTCATGCACTCCTCGCTGCTCTCTGGCGCATACGACCTCGTCTGCATGTATTTGGACATATACATGGTGCGCGGGGTGTCGAGCATGTAAGATGGAGTAGGGCGCAGAAGGCGTATGAAGACGTGTGCGCTGGTCAGAGCGCATGGGGAGGACTCGTGCGTCTGGTATTCTGGTCGGTTGTAGAGAGGTTTAATTTGTTGTGGAAAACGATGGGAGACAGAGGGAGGGAGGAAGGGACGATCATGGTTAATGCGGCGGTTGGTGGCGTACGAGACGAGCAGAGAAGGGGTGCAATCGTGGTGCAGATTTAGTGGTCCAGTGATTTGCGTTGCGTTGGTACGATATTTTTGTGTGTGTCTCTCATTTTATTCAGTCAAATTATCGTGTGCATTGGTTTGTACAGTAAAGCAATTATTGAACTTGTATTTTAACGCCACAGGGGTTTTGTGGCACCTTGAGTCCCTTCCTGAGTCGCAAACGGGAAACCATCAGGAGACTGGATCGTTGTTGCTTCGTCAACCACAATTAATCTCGCGGAGAATCATAATGTTTGAAACCAAACGACTGAATCTTCGCGGGCGGAGTCATGATCTATATGGCGGACTGCAAACAAGCGGCAAAGCTACTATCAGAGACACGTTGAGGCCGTGCGTGGCCCTGGTCGCGATGTTCTCGTTGTCATTATCCTACTGGGGTCTATCGGTCAGTGTCTTCTGCTCCTACTAAGTGTGCTGGACCGACGTTTGTAACTTATAGACGGAAAATAGACGGTGTCTCATACTGCTAACACGAGATACATGAAGGTCATCGGCTCTGCTAAAGCTATAGGCAATACCGTGAGATACTCGAGATACAGGACCTTACAAGAGAGTACACTCGACGATCGACGCGGAATGGCATCGATAAAGGCATGTGATATTTACGGATTCAACTAGCAACGTCCTCGAAAGCAGCGAAGTTCGGAATGCATCCGACTGTCACAAACTCAGTGTACACCAAGTGTACACAAACCAGTGTTACACAATGCGGAATGCTCGCGAGATACTGTCTTTGTCAAGAGGTTACAAAGTTCGATTTCCAGAGCATTTCAAGCATAAGCAACTGTTTTAGCGCAGCGTGACTCCGAGAATCGATATTCGCCCAAAGCACCGGCAAAAGTTCCCAGGGATCCACATCCAGTCTGAGTATATCTGAGAGAGGAAGAAGGGGCCGTCCAGCGTCTTTCCTTCCTCGTTCGTATAAGTTGTCTCAAAGTTGGAGTACGGTACGAAAAGCTTCGAGAGCAGTTCGAAAGGAAGTCGATGTATAGCCCCAGGCTGGCTTTTTGGTCTATGAATTCGAGAGTGCATGCTGGAAGGGGCACGGTGGTAGCAGTGAGTAAGTACGGAGGAGAAGAGTGGATCGTTCAAACCACACCGGAACCACCATGCCGAACTCGTGGTTCGATCGGAGTTTGGAAGCGCTCTGTGTGGCGCAATCCGACCCACCATGTTGCCCGAGTTTCGCCATGTAATAAACTACCACGTAGTAGCTCATCTGCGGCCGTCAAGACTTTTAGCATCACCACTCACTGCCGACAGTAGGTACCTGTTTCTCTCACTGCTATCATAGCTCAGTGCATTATACTGAACGTTGTCGCCCACAATTCGAAGTTGTGCACTTCCCAACACCCATGGCAGGCGTTTGTTAGGTCGGAGTAGGCGTGGATCGTTAACACTGCCCGAGGCGATAAAATTGTGTACGTGATCTTACTGTCTGCGATGAGCCTGCAGCTGGTGTATTTGAGCTGAATTTTTTGAAAAGTGCTGTGTATGCAAATCCATCCAGGGTATCATGCTCCTTCGTCTGCCACCAGAACTGCAGACAATCGTCTGCAAAGAGGCTTCACCTGGCACACTCGCGTCTTTGGCTCAGACGTCGTCTCATCTTCTACCTCTCGCCCAATCTGTCTTGTACCGACATGTCACCGTCGATGACAGAGCTGCGCGCGAACGGTTCTGGGGACGAAGGTGCAACTGGCGTCGCTCGCCACGTTACGACGATCCCACCACATACACGCTATTCCAGAGCACCCTTCTCTCTGCTCCATTCCACTTCGGGCCTTTCATAGTCTCCCTCCAGATTTCCTCGGTATTTCAAGATCTCACATGGGACGACCTCGGAGTCATATTCCTGGCGATGCCCAATCTTCTCCGACTGAGAATCAATCTCCTTGACCGTGGGCAAGACACGACGGGTGTGAAAGCGTTGTGTAGAGTCACCCCTCGGTTACAAGAGTTCTCATCCGCCAGCACTCTCGTCTGTCCCGACTTCGTAACCTTTCTCAAGAACCATCCCAACTTGACCATCTGGCGTCACGGGACGGAACAAGGGTCGTTAAACAAGAAGTGGGAGCCCCATTCGCCTGTCCCTGAGCATCTCCTCGCTCGATTCGTTCAATACGAGGCTCAGATCAATGTCCCCGAGCTTTCGGCGCCCATTCTACGAGGAATGACCAATCTCACACATCTCGCCCTCGACTTCCATATCGACTCTCCGCTTGCTTCGTACAAAGCTCCATTGAACTTCGACGCACAATTGGCCGAAGTCATCAGCATTTGCGGCCGAAACCTTCGATACTTCGCCCTCGGGAGCCTCTGGGCCGCTAAAGTCCCGGGAGACCATCCGTTCGTTTGGTGCATCCAAAGCCTCGTCTCGCATATGCCGGTTTTGCAGCACCTTCAGTGCGGCGATTGGCCCGAAGAGGAACTCAAACAAGAGGTCGTTGACATCGTCAGACGTACCGTCCCCGCCACCTTGCGAACCTTTCGGCTGTGCTTCACATTCCACGATCGACGAGTCATCATGCTTGACGAAGGAATCGATCATGCTTTCGCCTCAGCTCGACTCGTCACTCGACTTCTACCGACGGTTACGAAGTTCGTCTATCGGGATTATTGCCTAACCTCCTCTATTGGTGGCGAATGGACCCGGGAGTCGTCGAAGGGAGATATGTGGACTCCGGACTGGGGCTATGAGCTTTGAGGGTCTGTATGCGCGATCACACTATGCTGTACGTTTTCACCTGTCTTCAGGCGACTCTGCGAGATGGACAGTATACTATAACGCTAATTTGACCTGCATTTACCTTAGACTTCTATTCATTCGGCCAACATTGTTCATAAGTTAACCCTTCGGGCGAGCCTGTCCGTGCGTACTACATTATAGGTCTCTTTCTGTGTTACGCTATGCATATCGCTTCTCCCACAATTTTATCTTCCTGGTTCGTTCTTGCAACAAATTTTGTTTCCGAGCATAATTCCTATGTATCTGTACCTTCGACTTCCGTGCCGCAATAGCAGCTTACCATCAACCTATTGGGCCAGGGTTTTAGCTTTCTGGGGAGATAGTCCCGAGAGTGCGACTGAAAAATCATCGTACTGAGGGTCTGAAACACCAATTAAACCCTGCCCTCTCTGAGATTGTCCAAAGCGTAACGTAAATGCAAGTTATGATACATCCAGAGTCCGAGACGATGCTAATACAACCACGACAACAAGTACGACGAGAAAACGGATGCGAACCAGTATTGCTAGACATAATATTACTGCTCATTCTCCCACCTTTCCCACACCGCCAATCGCGACTGTACCGCCGAAATCTCCCCAACTTTATCCATGATCTCCTCCCCAACATCATCTCCCGTAACATCTGAACAATGTGGATACCTCGCATTCGAATCCCATCCATCATCGCCCAACCTCGATACCGGCGCCTTCTCCCACCACTCGCTAGGCTTCGCATGCAGCCACCGGAGATCCACAACAGGTGTCCATTCGCCATACCACCAACGCGGTGGATATATGTGGCAGTGAAGGTGCTGGATCGGATGGTCCAACTCCGCGCGGGTTTGAAGGAATCGGCGTAGACTTTCGTCGAACGAAGAAACGGATGGGAAGACGTGTACGGTGGACAGACGAGGACATGGGAGTAATGCCTCCGTCTCGCCGGGCGAGGGTCGAAGACTATCGAGGATGGCCGTGTATCCCCCTCGAGGTAGTGCCAGGAGCTCGAGGGCGGGTAGTGTGAGGAATAGCGTACGCCAGGACTCTTCGGGCCAGCCGCGTCTCCACGATCTTGCGTCCTGAGGTCTCGCTAGGATCGGCCCAAGCCATAATTCGCGGACGGAGGCCATGTGGAGTATTGACGGGAGGGTACGCAATAAGGTGGCGAGGGCTTTGACCTTGCTCAGTCGGAGAGAGTACGTGGACCCTGCGTTGCCGGCCTTGAGCAAGATGTCGCCGTCTTCGTCCTTGCTCTGGTGGATCCGGAGAGTGGTCGGCTTTCGGAGCAATTCGAAGGATTCCCAAGTGTCCGCCTCGGTAGGATGTGGGAATAACGCAAGGTGTTCGAGGTCCAAGGCCGTACCGTCACGGACATGGCACCGGACAATGACACCTGACGGAGTGCGTAGTGCTCTCAAAAGCTCTTGCAGTATTTTGACAGGTGATGTTGTGATCGACAAGTATCGTAACCGCGGAAGGTTGACTGGGTAACATGGTATGTCAGGAAAACGCCGCCACGCCTCCCCTTGTCCGCAGCACTCTATCCGCAAGACCTCCAAAGCTGGGGTAAAGGTCAGAAACCCGAGGAAGTCGAATAAAGATTCTGCACTGATGGTGTGGCGCAATAGGGTGAGTTGCGTCAGCATGGTAGGCGTGGTAATAGAGGTCGGTAATCTGACGAAATATTCGAGGCGAAGATGTTTCAAATGTGGATGTCGAAGGGGTTCGAGGATCGATGTGCGCTGGGCGTCAAGTTCGGGTGGCGTATCGATCTCCCGCCATGGGAATGAAAGGGTTAGGGATTCGAGGGATGTGACTCGATTGACAAGTTCCAAGATGGGAGCATCGACAGTCTGACCGCCTCTCTCGCGACAGGAAGGGGAGGGAAGTACACGGAGGCAGCGTACGCGATGGATGTGTTCTTCGATTAAGGCATTGAACTGGACTAATTTCTGCAGGCTAGGGTTCGTTTCGATGGTGAGATGTAGGGGCTGAGATGCGGAGCGCTCGAGGAAGAGTTGGTTGAGCGACGGATGTAGGCGATAGTCGATGAACGTCCAGAGTTGCGGGATCGAGAGGGTCATTCGATGCAAGTACGAGTTGACGTGTGAATAGGTGAGAGGCGTTCTGCCTATGATGTCCTGATCGCTAGCAGATATCGTAGCTTGAGTGCATATCATTGCCAGAACTGCCCAGGGAAGTTGTTCAATAAGAGCCAAGATACGCCTTGGAGGCGCTGTCGGTGCCCCCGTCAAGTCCATCATATTGACGTCTAGAGGTGATGTTACGATCAGTAACAGTATCGTGATTGTATCTGTGAATGGAAAAAAAAACCTTCGCTGGAACTCATGATGGCTGTTGCTCGTTCATAACTGTCTGACCTTTTCTCCAACGAGGGAACTACCAGAAGCCCGCCATTGTTCACTACTAGGTTTTGACCAAATTAGAGAACTACTACAACAAGCTTGGAGATTCTGAGAGACTCACGGGTCGAAGGAAATCCCTGACTGGGCGAGATACAGGACATGCAGTTGAACAGCAATGATGTGGTGAGGTCAAGGTGAGGTTATGGAGAAGACCCGAGGGTCTCGGGAGCAAGCCGGGGGAAACTCAAAATATTAGCGCTTTAGCGACGCCGGACTTCCGGAATACGACGGAAGTCCGAAGCCGGTGATCGGTGTGGCCCCAGAGTGCCACAATGGTTCGTTCATGCTATCCCAATGCTATCCCAAAGATTCTCAGCAGCTTTGCACCTTGGTCTCTCTCACACATAATGAAATAATACAGCATACCGATATGAAGTACTTACAAAACTACACAAATCACAATTAATGATAGAGAGAAATGCCAGGGTTGACGACGAAAACCGCGGCGTCAGACAGTTGAGCACAAAGGATGCTCTACCTCAATGCTCGTTAGTACACCCCAAGGTCGCCATCGTCTTCTATAGGTCTCAAGAAACGCTCCCTGATATATGTTTGGCGACGTCTTCGCCTGAAGGATCCCGTGCCACGCCATGTTCCTCGTCGGACGCCACTTGGAGTAGTGGTGGCTGAGCACACGTATCGCAAGGAGCTGTGAATCATACTATTATATGGTTTCAGTACCAAGACGGGAAGGAAAGGTCGAGGGTATCAGATGATGCCGTTGTGTACTGAACGGCAAAGATACGCACCGAGGCACAATGAAAACGCTCTTAAACATCCAGCCGAAACAGGTGAACCGAAGAAAGATGATCAAGAGCAGTGCAGTTCCCTGTCACAACTCATCAATGCCCATACAAAGGGACGCCCAATTGAAAGACTAACCAGAGATTGATTGGCAATCGTCCCAATCGAGTGGGCGAGACCGAGAGCGAAGTTGGCAGCGCATTGTAAAGCCCAGACATCCCACCGGTTCATGAAGTTGTGGCAATGTTCTTCGTAGCCTACACTCGGCAAGTTAGTCATTTGTGGCACACAGGACAGGGAGGATGGATGTACCCACCTGTTGTCCATACACAAACACTATCGAACCTCACGGTCTTAAAACCCATCACCGAGCTCGACCTTAACATATTTTCGATTACCGTGCCCGCCGTCTCATTTATGTTTCTTAATTGCTCTTGAGTCTGCATATGGGCATCTTCCAGCGACTGTGTCAATAGTTCTGAAGACCGCGAGACTTCCGTGAGTGTAAGAGCCGTTCGTTGTGCTTGTTCTGTACTCGCATCGAGATGTTCGGAAACCTCAGATGCAGAGGAAGAGAGTTGGTCGATCGTCTAGGGGAACATGATAGTCGGCGTCGAAGTGAGAAAACAGAGAGACTGGGAGAGCAGATGGTGGAATACCTGGGCGAGGAGATCGACATCGCCACCCATTTGGTAGACCTTCAACGCCACCTCATCCTGTATAAGATGCTGTGAGGATTGGGTTCTCTTGGAGAAGGATTCGTACCGACCGTTCTAGAGGTAAGTCCATAAAATACGTCGTGCATTTGGGCTGACCAGACGTTCATCTGAGAAGCCATGGCTGTCTGGATACCAGAAGCTACACTCGCTAAATCCTCCGTATGCTTAGAACATAAAACATCAAGTTGAATCACGTTAATCTCTTGATCGATATTGTCAAAGAGCCACTCACAGTCTTGGTCGCCAAATCAAGCTCTGTCGCCATGCTCATTACTCCGTTGACACGATCTTCTTCCGAGCGCCTTCGGGCGATCTCAAGTACCTGCGGGAAAGGATCAGCGAACAGAGTCGTTGAACCCTTACTACGCCGCAGACCGAGACACTTGGGATCTGACCTCGTCCAAGTCTCTTTGAAATTTGGCTGAAAGTAACGAGGAAAAATCTCCTGCGGTGTCCATCGAGTTCTGCAGGCTCTCGAGCAAAGACCGAGCTTCCTACAGATACAAGCACGTAGAGTCGGAAGTAGAGCGAGAGTTTCAGTAAATAGCGAGTCAAAAGATAGGTCAAATAAACGCACGGTCGAGAGAGACTGCCAAAGGGCGCGATTCTCTTCGTCCAGCTCTTGACGGACATTCATCCATCGAATCAGGGAAACCTTCTCCTTGGTGATGTTTCTGTATAGCTCAGAGACAGCATCTGTGAGGAAAGAAAGCGAAAAGTACGGCACGTCCGTCAGACACAGCCTCCCAGGCTAGGAAATGCAAAAGTTGAGGGATCCCGACCTCTCTCATCACCATTCCGAAGTGCAAAGCACAACTTCGTAGCGTCGCCTCGGCCTGAAGATTAGAAGCCAACAATAGTATACGCATATATCCTGGTCAGAGACATAAACATACTGACTGAGTTGTTGCCAGTTGCTCAGATAAGGGGCAGAGAGCTGTCCGTTCCGAGATATAGCGCTATAGGCGGACATAAATATGAGATGAACACCGTTCTTTAAGTATGTAAAGTCACGCACTTGAGACATCGCTGGTAGTCTTTTGTCCGGGCGTTCGTCGAGAGGGAGTCAGTCTGGGATATTATGGCGTCGCACTCCATCGGGATCTGGTGATGAGGAAATGACTTGATCCCGCATAGAGTCATCTTGACCGCGACTACACAACACAAAAAAAGTACACCAGCTGAGCATCGGCAGACGTGTAGTTGGATATATGCGCGGAATATCCTTACGTTTCGACCGCTGTTCGTCGCTCCATAGGATGTCATCGCAGCGAGGCATTTCCTGGAGCAACGAGGAGCGGAGACAATCCGGTTGTTCCTCAAACGCGTCCATTGTTTCTGCAAATAGTCCTGTCAATCTGCCTGGCGGAACGTCGAATGTATGGCTGGCAGACTCACCAGCATTGGGGAACAAGGAGCGGCGGTCAGCATCGCTGAGTCCTAGGCCTGAAAAAAGTACGCACAGTATCAGTGCTACAAAAATCCAGAGAAAGTTCTAGTCATCCTTACTGTCGAAGCCATAGTTGACCGACACCGAGTCGAGTGCGGACCCAGCGGTCGTAGAATCAGTCGGCGACCACCAGCGAGACACGGAGAACGACAAAGAAGATGGCACCATAGCAATCACGACGATACATGGGAAGAACCTCATCACGAAATACCAGGAAACCAGCCTAAGTACAGTTCACAGTGAGAGATGAGGCCTCCAAGTCCTGGGGGAGATGATGACGGTGAGGACAAAAGAAGGGCGCAAGCACATTGGGATCTTTGAGACGCATTTTGAGGGCAGATCGGAGAAGGGGGCGACAGATCTCGGGATCCAAAAACGGGGAGGTTGGACGACCTCGGAAGAGAGTCGACGGAACGCATACATCGTTCAGCGCTTTCCCGACATAATGGCGCAATTGCCGGACTCTTCTTTGGCACACTCATCGGCCGGGATTACACTTAGATTCTTTAAAAGTCTGAGTTTTCTAGCAAGGTGGTAAGGTATACAAATATCCAAAACCTTTCCGGGGTATGTGGCGCTGGTAAGTTGGGAAGCAAGAGCGATCGACAGCGCAGTGTCAGAATCGGAAAATGGTCGACGGAGTGCTTGTCGGAGTTAGAAATCCGCCTTTGCGGCAGTGGCCGAGTGGCGTGCGGCAAGTGCCTCCTTCCGTGCCACCATCCTTGAAGTTGAACTTGCTTTAGACGACCACCAAATACAAGACGGAGCTCCTTGGAATCACCGCACGCTCGCTGAACGAGCTCATGGACATGTTTTTGCTGTTACCTGACCCGAGACCACTATGCTCAAACTATCCTGCTTGGAAATGCCATAGTCCTCCACATCTTGTGCCTCACCTAACGTCGCAGTGATGTAACGACACTGGGCAACTTTCGAATGTCCTGTGGGCCATGCTGGTACATTCAACTCTTTGGCTATATCTGAACCACCCGTAGACTACGGTTCAGCGTCTTTCGCGTGCCGTCCCATTGCTGATCGGCTGCCCAATGGCGTCGATAATGAACACAATCATCACCTGACTCCTCCCTGCGGATCTGCCCAGAACGCCACTGATCTTAGACCAATATACCAAATCAAAAATCCTCAGAAGAGTTCCATCAATGAAACAGCTACAGAGTAGACGGTAAAGACGAGATGCGAATGGGCGCTACGACTCTCATGCAAATGCGGCTCCAGCATACCGTGCTGTCCTGAGCCGCCTTACAACTGACATGCACAGTCCCACAAAGTGACACCGAAACATATATGAATGACCACAAGGCGTCTACAGGTAAGCCTCTCGATCATATCTTCCTTTATCGATAAACCCTTTAGCTCTAGTCCGTCGCAACCCACCGCCATCATCATAGCTTTCTGATCCCGCCTCCTTGTTTCACCTCTGGGTATCCCATGAAGCCACCATCTGGCATTGCGAACTCGAGGCCATACGACTGGAGCTGGCGCTCCGATGATCGTGAGGGACCTCCCACATATATGACATGCGTTCATGCGCCTCGCGAAGCGGCTTTCTCCCGGATCCCTCTCTCTGCCTAAACTCTTCGTAACACGGTATAGAGCTATGGCAGGAGGGTCAATCGAGAACAATCTACGAGTTGCATCGCTATCGATAGCGTTGTACGAGTGAGCTGTTTTTATGTCGGATATGTTCTCTACTCTATACTCACTGGCGATTTTGTCGTTCGTTCAGTTATATTTATACTCTTCCCGCTGAGTGGAGGGCTTACCGTTCTCCTGCGAGACGGATAAGGTAGCATTTTCTTTGCGCCCTTTGTTCTTTGACACAAAATCCTGATCGCCTGCGCCAACAGCGTCGGACTAGTGCTGTTCGTTCTTATAAGGTGAGCACGCCTAGATATCCCACGACCAATCGTACTGATACGCATTGATATCGTTGTCTTCAGATATGTCAGTATAAGTACCCTTGTGGTCAGCAACGTTGGATTCTTCTCGACTAGCTTCACGGTGGAGTCGTGCAAGCGCTACTATATGGTTACACCCGTAATGAAGGGTAAGAATCGCTCAGGATTGCGACATGGTGATCTCCGCATGCTAACAGCTCCCATACAGTGTTACAGACCATGGTTTCACAAACGATCTTAGGCTTTCGGTGAGAGCATTGCATATTTTCTCAGTCAACAATAACACTAATGACGGCTCTTTCGTCAGGACTTACAATATCTCTCGTCGGAATAAGTGGGTGGGATACGTTGTTGGGGGAGAGTTCGTGGTGGTGTCTGCGGTGTGTACAAAACATCCTCATAGGAACTTCCGGACTTTTTCCCTGATGTGAGCATCCTGATGTCTTAGTTCGAGTGGTATAGCAACTGTTATAACCGAATAGGTGAGCAGTCATCCAGCCAGCTAGGAGGTCAAGGGCTTACATGGCTGCGCTTTTCTGCCAGCGGTTTCCAATAATGTCAGTCCCAACTTTTCCTGTCACCGAAAGGCCTGCGTTCTAACATCCGGACTCTCTTCGAACTTACAGGGAAAGTCTGTAACGTCATCCCCGCGTGATATGTTGGATTGAAAAGGAAAAGACCTGACCCGGCTTTCCTTATTCTTAGCTGTACTCTGGGCACCCAGGATCCAGATAGCCAACTGGCTGTATGGTTGTTTTATCTGATGTCTATGTTATTCGACATCTCGACCATGACAATCTCCTCTGTCTACTTGCTCAGATATCGACCACATTCACCTGCGTGAGTCATACCCTATTGATCACCATGCGTTTCTGTCACTAACAGACTCCCGATGTTAGGATGTCTCGTGTGATCAAAGTGTATGTCTTGTCCAATACGAGAGCAGTGGAACCTGCGAACGATGATTATGTTGCATAGACTGTTGTACGATGGCTTGGTCTACTTTGTGGCCCTAACGGGTGAGCCATTCCATGTCGTGACTTCTCTTTCGTTGTCAATGACTCATAAAATGGTTCCCTCTAGCCGTCAACATCCTCAATCTGATTCTATATCGAGCGTCCAATATCTCCATTCAAGTGAGTCTCCCTGGACAGCATCTACACATGAGTATCGGATGCTGACTGCTCGTTTACCTTTTCCTAGACAGCAGCGTGAGCATCGTGTTGAATGAGCATTACGCGTTCGAGATACTGATAACAGACGGAACGGGACTAAGTGCCTCTCTAGGCTACGCTGTAATATGGATCTTTTCCCAACGTATCCTGATCCACCTTCAAGGTATATCGGCCCTCCCTGTTGCATGTCGTATACATTGTACCCACTGACCCAAAAATTCATCACACTATACATAGAAGTCAACTGTGGCAATGGCGATAAAACCCAAACCGTAATAAGGCAAACACAGCACCTACACACCTCCAGAGACATAAACGATGCGATCCGTACACAAATCTTAGCCAAACAGCTAGACAACGAGTTTTCAACGGACATACGCGTCGAACATGGGCTTGAAATTCCATGCGACAGCATTTGCACGTTTGGTACAGGGACGGGGACCGTGACGCCAAGGAGAGAGCCAAGTACTACTATGGATGTTCAGGTCCACATCGACAAGTCAGTTATCGTAGAGCAGGAGCGCCATCCTTATATCGACGTGGAGCAGCTGCCATACAGGATACATGACGCAGGTGTAGATCGTCATGAACGGAGACACGGGAATGCTCGGACAGATTGGACGGTTCAGGCTCAGAGAAGGTTGTATACTTTACCGGAGGGCAGGGTGAGATCGTGATCATTGGGATAGAGTGCGGTGCAGCATAACGGGCGTAATTTGGGAACATATGTGGCCCTACTTCTCGATAGATTATCATAGTTTTAGGAAAGGTCACTGAGATCTGTAGACCATAGTAATATCCGTACAGAGTGAGCTACCGGTAAAACGCAGAGCGCAGTGAAGCTTCGCCCAAGACGGTCCCCGTACATACCCAGACCAAGAACTTTGTCACAAATAATCATCCTCCCTGACTAATCTAACGTCCAATGGTACCTGCGGCGTCTGACCGTCTCCAGAGGGGGGACGTACGACAGGGACTTGCACAGCATTCGTCTTCCAGTATATCTCTTTGATATGACCGGTCTCGTCAGGAGTAGATGGAAGCGAAAAGTGTACGACAGTGAGAAGAGTCGCCATCACTTGTTCTATGTAAGGAAGCCAATGAGTTTGAGGGGGAAATTGTGACTGAACGAAGGTGGGGGGGAAGAGGCATGTCACTCACTCATCTCCATTTCGGCAAATTTGAATCCGCTAGATATCGGACAGCGTGGTCCGTCAGAGTGAGTCTGGGTGGGATTACGAAAGGTGATTCAACGTACATGCATGCTCGGCCACCACCAAGGAAGGTCATCCTGAACGAAAGTGTTAGCGAATTTCCTGAACAGACAACAAAGAGAAAACACACATCGACCCATACACCCCAGGATATTTTACATCAGCTCGCGTCCCCGAAGCGTCTCCTGAGTTTAGAATTCTTTCATTGCTATTCACCATTGATGACTGCATCCCGACACGCTCTCCTGACGCAGCAAGCCATCGCTCCGGCTTCCAGACAGATGCGTCCTCTCCCCAGACCTTAGGGTTGTGATTAGCCGCCAATATGGAAACGATAACAGTTGTATTCTTGGGAACAGGGATAGCATTGATCTTGGTCCCGGACGATGAACGAATAGGATATTGCAAAGGTAAAGTTGTCGCCTTCCGTGCACTTGAAGAAAAACGAAGAGTAATAAACACGCAGTTAATGTGAGTTAGGCTGAAGACATACGTCCGGCTCAACACATTCGTCGGTGGGTGTACTCTCAAGGTCTCCCGGATGACTGCATCGAGAAATGGTAGACCCATGAGAACATCGTAAGGCAGTTCGGCGTCCTTCCAGTCGAGTCAACGGTATATGACAAGGAGGGAATCTAGATGTCGTACTTTATCTGGCCTAAGAGCTCAGAATTAGTGAGCCTATCGGACTCTGACGATGAGGCATTGGCGCGCACTGTGAAAGTACCTCGATTGAAGCATAAAAAAGTCAAGATGATAATGAACACTCATACTCATGATGCTCATGATGTCTCTTCCCTTCGTCCTTTTGCCGAATGCGCTATCTTTTATTGTCGCAGGATAAACCGTGATGTCATCCGCATGATCGCCCACGGAAGCCTTTTTCTGTTCAAATATCGCTCGACTAGAGCGGTCCATGACTTCCACTATACGCTTCAAGTCCTTGAGCGGCTTCACCGGAATCCAGGCCACCATCTTGTTCCTCCAGTAGAGCGAAAATTTTCGGACTATGAATGGAATGAAGGGGCGTAGAAAGACCAATCGTAATGCTGCAGGCCTGCAATGATGGGAGGCTTAGTAGAAACCTACATTGTAGAACGTAAGAGTGGACATACGTGAAGCTTCGGATTGCCTCTGCGTACTCGACAGTCTCACTCGAATCCAAGGCCCCAAAGCTATATCCCAACACCGCTTGGGCGACGTATTCCAGCGCACCACGAGATATCAAAGGTAGTAAGTCGATCTCTTTTGGGTCTAACGCGTACCAAAGCGGAGTCAACGCCCATATCACAAAAGTGAACATTGAGTACTTGCCTCCGTTACTAGGTAGTTGTGAAGTAATGACGGCGCAGAGCTGACTTGCAATGGGCTGTATTGTCGGAAGCAGCTCGCGCATATTTCCCATAGAGAACACAGGATTCAGCATCTTGCGTTGTTTGCGATGTTGTTCGCCGAGCGTAGAGATCAGTCCTTCACCGAAGATGAGTCTGTTGCCTATGATGAACATGTCAGTTTCTTCGTATACGTCTTGCTCTTTCACGACGATGTGGTGCAGAGCGCGCGGGTCGGAAACGTATAGCTGTTCATTCTGTGGATACCTCTAAGCCATGCTCGCTGATATGATGGATGGAGCACGTACCCCTAACAAAGCGTAAATTTTGACTGCACCGCCGTATTTCTCGGCAAGACTGAGATTGTACTCCAGACCGTCTTGAAAGATTTGATGGTAGTTCCCTGCGTGGATGGACAGCCATGAGAACGCATGAAGCCCTGCCTAGATTTAAACAAGTAGAAGACTCACCCTTCAGCCAGTGGTCTTTTTCAGGGCCCGCAACGTCGCCGAACGGGGACTTGGGCTTGAACAACTTTCGGTATAGTAACATCCATAACAGGGTGGCGAGAAAGGTCGTGCCTAAGAGTGGGACAGGCATATTCCACACAAGCCATGCAGACTACATCAGTCAAAATGTTCGCATCAGTTGGCGCGCTAGGCAACAACATATGATAAGTCGAAATCGACGGGAACAGACTCACCCACAAATTTGTGGCGCGAGTTCCTTCAAGTTCAGATCGCTGTTGAGTCCTTGTGTCGGTCAGATGATTTAGTAGTAGCGTGTTTTCGCCTCTTTTGTGATGGTAAAAAGAGAGTATCGGAGGCGCCGTTCTCCCATTTTCACGCTATCGATGTGCTGTGAAAACGTCGCAGTAGCCGACACGAGAAGGTTCCCGGGAGCGCGCCACATGTTTGTGATTCGGGCTCCACGGTGCCCAACTTGGAGGCGCATACCGCTGCCCCGGCTCCCGGGGATCAGTGACGGAAGCAAACCGCGAGACAGAAGATGACACCTCTCCGAAGAAAACAAATACATAGGTCTAAGCAGAGCACTTAACTCCAAAGGAACCCAGGTCTCTATAACGTGTACTGTTACACCAGCACATGCCTGCCTGGGCACCGGCAGCGAGCGACAAAATCACATTAGTAGCGCTGTAAGCTTCCCTACGAGTTGGGCCACCCCCTCCACTGCCCACTTTCCCACTCTGATATTCTCCGGAATAAAATCACTTGCGATCAGTCCCTTCCTGGCCCATCCATCGACCAACCACATCGCCCAAAACATTAGCCACACCGTGGTCCACATCCATCCTTTCCACCCTCCCACCTTCATCCCCGACCACTGCTCGTAAGCGCCCTCCAATAAAACTCCCACACCCATCATGATGAAGAACATCCCGACCGTACTGAACTCCGTGCCCTGTCCGAGTCCGTACAGACCCCAATCATGTATGACGGCAGAGAGGGTGAAAGCACCCATCACCGCTCCTGGTTTGCCAAAGATGGGAAGAAGAGGCCTAGAGCCGAGCGTGGTGAATATGCGACGGAAGAAATGATGCCACCTGTTTCCCCAAAAGTCTGCGAGGCTCGTGGATAACCATGGACGGTCCGAGAGGGGTGGCCATTCGGACGTAGAGTATCCGAGGAAGAGACACGCGAAAACGGCGGTGCCGAGATAGAGGGTATCCACTGCGGTGTAGGTGACGATTCCGGCCGATAGGGTGACACATAGGGCGCATGCGAAGCGAGTGAGAGGGGGAAGGGAGGGGTCAAATATGGTATCGCCGCCGGGTTGATTAGCCTGTGAGCACAAGTATTGGGCGGCATAGTATGCGATGTCGAAGATGGAGACTTTGAGAAGCATGGAGAGGAAGAGGGCAGTGACGGAGGGCGAGGTGCCTTGAGGGAATGGATTGCGCGACCATGACCATCCATAACCACGCTGATTCATGGTGAGTTCGACTGCATCTCGGAGTAGAGAGCGAATGTTTGGTGGTGCGTCTTCGGTACCTTCCCCATGTCTCGCTTTGGACTCGGGGGACTTCAAACGCCGGTACGGCCTGGAGGCGAACGTCCATTCGATCGCTCGCAGAGGAACATACATCATCGCTATCTGAGCAAACTGTCAAAGGAGCCCTTTGGACATCATAGAGCCCGGTACACTCACCACGAAAGCATAATTCCAGCACTGTATCCTCTCGTGGTCTCTTCCTAGTATCAGTGCTGTCCGACGTGCCAGATCATAGCACGTAGCGGCATGCCATCCAGACCCAATGATGATAGGAAGTAAGGATAGTTTCCAGATGAATGTTCGTGGAAGCTGCACTAGGACGGCTTCGGCATAGTAGCAGGCAAACAGAGGTGCGACTGCAGTGAGCGTCAAGGGTTGGCGAAGAGACGGGTCCGGAACGGTGGGGAGAAAGGATGAAGTTGTGTTTGTTACTGTCTCTAGGAAGCCCATGACAGCGAGGAGCAAGATACGAGGGACATCAGGTTTGACGCTGAACGGTGACCACTGCAGGGTCGGTGCGGCCGTCCGAGTCGATGCCGAATTGTCGAGGCGAACAGCATTGGACGTGTTGAAGCCCGTTCGAGTCATGTATAGAGAGTTTTCGCCACCCGGAATCTGCCGAAAACGCTCAGATTCTCCTGAACGTGGAATGCGTGCACAAGGTGACAATGGGGCCCTTGCCTCTGGCAAGTCTAATAGGATGTGATGAGTATTGCGCATAGAAGACACTCAAATATTTTCGCAATATTATGTGCACGAAATAGTGTCGAGGGGAAGACTCTGGGTCCGCCAGTCCAGAATAGATTTTCTACTTATACGGATAGGGATATTGGTCCTTATGGGCCCATTTTGTATCCTGAATATAATTCCTTCCTTCCTTCCTTCCAGATTCTGGGTGGCGAAACTCCCTATTATTCTAACACTTTAGCGCACATCTGCTACCAAGTACAGCTGGATTTGCGGAGGGTAATACGTGTATAAATGGCAGGTAAGGATGATGGTGATGGTCGGTGGAGAAAGAGATGGAAAGCATGAGTGTGAAGGGAGACAGAGAAAACAAACACAACACTCTGAAATTGACAATCGACACCTTAAATACAGAGGTACTGGTGTTGCACAGGCACAAATAAAATGGCAAGGCAGGACAGAACAGTAAAGAAGACAAAAATGGCGCGCTGCAAGATGTGTATCTGCTCTGTATGTATAGATAGATACTGTGATGTCGGAAGCAAATTGTGTGTATGAGTGAGCTCATTGCGTACTCGAGGCCATGAGGGATGAATGGGTGGATGGAATCGTTGCACGGCGTGGACATATATATATTGTACTGGATGTGGGTGCGTCGACAGGTGGGATCGTATTATAGTCTTTGATTGGTTGGATGCAGAGATCTTCGTAGAGGATTTGATTCATGAGGGAGGCAAGGGAAAACGTGGAGATGGAGAACAAGAGAAGATGAGCCGAAGTATCATGGCAGACGATCGAGAGAAAGACAAGAAACCAGACAGTGTTGGGTAAAAGGACATGAGGGTGTAGGGTGGATGATAACGATATGACCAAGCGGCGGTCTGAGCAAGAAGGAAACCAGTAAGAGCAAAGCTGCGCACACTTCATTGTCCGCAAATGAGAACAAAACGAGACACGAGACAACCTAAAAGATAGAAACAAAGAATGCGAAAAGAAGAAAGCGAGTGAGAAAGCAAGAAGACAGGGTTCAGACCAACTTTCGTTGAACTACGGCCGAACCCGCCGTCGACCACGCCGCCCGTTGGCCTTTATATTCGTGGAATGATCCCAGAATTTGATACCAAAGCCCAGAGTGAGAGCTCAACGCCGGACACAAAAACTGAAGCAGCTAGAGAAGAGGCAAGTTAGTCGACGCCACATCTTCAACTCAAAAACAACGCTTACCATAGACAGCGCACATGTGCTGCAAGCATCAAGACTACGAAGTCGAAACCCAAGGCTGTTGCTGCCCCGGAGGTCCCATCACAAACACCACATCATCTTCCTCCTCTTCCTCCACCTCCTCTCCCGTCTCCTCCCCACCCGGCGAATACACCTCCCCATTCGAATTCGCACTCTCACTCGTCCCATTTCCGGGGGCCACCTCCACCCCAGCACCTGCATACCCATGCACAGGCGCGCCGTACTCATACGGACTCTCGACCTCACTGACCGGCGCATCTGGCAATACGTATCTCTCCCACTGTCCACCTCCCATCCGGACATAGTCCCCTCTCACTTCGACGATGGTAGACAGCGTGAGTACCTCCCTGACCAGATAGTAGTTCTGGGTCGTGCTGCGAACGCGATTGAACGATGCGAGGAGCTGGATCGGAATCCATCCGCGGGAATCCATCTACATCACACGATTTAGCAAGTCAGTCAGCGCGAAAAGTAAAAAGAGCAATAACAACGCACCTTCTTCCTCAACCAATAATCGCCCGCCATATTCTGTGCACTCATATAATACTCCAACTGTCCAAGCAAATAATACCTGGTCGGATCGAGCGGGAACACCAGCTGCGTGATAGGCTGGGGCACCGTCGCAGGATGCATCCCTCCCTGTGGCTGCGGCTGCATCCCAACGCCACCAGCACTGACAGGCGCAGAAGTCGGCTGGGGCGCATAGGTCATCTGAGGTTGTTGTGGCACGATGGGTTGGAACTGCGAGTAATGGTATGCTTCGAACCCGGGCGCTATGAAAGGAGGTTGAGGCAAAGCGTAGTACGTCGTTCCGCCTGGTGATTCAGTGGTCATTGGAGGCTGCAACGATGGCGAAATTGAATGGGAGGGTGGTGGCGGTAATGGCGGAGGCAGGGACGACGATAGAGGGGGTAACGACTGGAATGCAGGCGCCGGTGGCGTGTAACCGACAGGCGAACGGGAAGGAGGTGTATGTTGCAGTTGAGGTTGCACCTGTCTCCGATTATACGCGCCTCCGCCTCTGCCATATCCCCTACCAGATCCAAATCCTCCAGGACCTATACCCCTGCCCCTTCTGCCGGAATATCCTCCCCTCTCTGCCACGTATCCGCTCCCAGCGAACGAACCCCTCCTTGACCTTCCTCCGGCCCCAGAAACCCATCCATTTATCCCCGCACCAGGACCCGGAGCCGCACCTTGTGTCATCCCCGCTCCAATCCCCGCCGCTACTCCAGCGCCAGCACCAACACCACCCGCCGCAGACCCAAAGCTCTCTGCCCTCTCCCTCGCCTGTATCTGATACTCTCCTCTCTCCCTCTCCCTCTCTCTTTCCTTCTCTCTTCTGATCCTCTGCTCCCTCGCCAAATCCACTGCATAACCCGTCCCGCTCGCCCTTCCGAACCCGAATCCAAAGTCTTTCACCTCGAGATCATCGCCTGTACCCGACCTCGCAGCCGAGACCGGTGGTACCGCGCCTGAACTTCTCGCTGCCGACGCAGGGGGAGGTCCCGGTGCTTGTCCCTGTCCAAGATAAACCCCAGTCCCCGAAGTCGTCACCGGCAACCCACCCACCTGCTCACCCATCTGCAAATACGGTCCCGAATGCGGCGGCGGCGGTGGCGGTAACACTTGAGGCGGCGACGTCCCCTCCAACGACTCCAGCCCAACCTGTACCGTCGGACTCTGCGCCTGCACCGTCGTTCCGCTGAACAACAAGCCCACGTTAAATGGCACAGGTGGCGGCTGCCCCAGCCCCTGCGGCGCATTCTCCATCGGCAACGCAGACCTAGGCCCGACACTAGCACCGGCGTTCGAATAATCCATGAAGTCGCTCGCCGTCGTTGTCGTCGGCGCCGTCGTTGTCGTCGGCGCCGTCGTTGTCGTCCCAAACTCGAATTTCGTTTCCTTATCCGTCAGGTCCACGACCTCGCTCCCGATGTTTTCAGCATCCGCACCAGCACCGGTGACGACCACGCCATTCTGGCGTGTCGCAGCAGGGTCACTGGTCATCGAGTTCGTCCTTGTCGCGGTCCACGTCCCTGTCCCGCTCCTAGACTTCGACCTCTCCCTCAAGAGAGACGAAGGGCCCGCCTCGCCCGGCCGCACACCGACGGTGAACATCTTGGCCTTAGACCGCTCTTCCTCGCCCGTCCCAGAACCCGCAGAACCAACCTTCCCACCCTCCTCCATAGGACTCGGACTCCTCATCCCTTCGGGGAGGCCCACACTCCCGAAAATCACCTCCCCAACTCCAACATACCCCCCTCCTCTTTCGACCACATCTTCCACGACGGAGACTTTCCGGTATCCCGCTACGGCCTCTTCGTCCTTCGGATCCAAAGGTCTCGATCTCTCGCTGGGTGGCGGTACGCCAGCCCCGTGACCCTCGCCATCCTGCACTCTTCCAACACCAGCGCCAACATCAGCGCCAACACCAACATCGACCCTCAACACCTCTCGCACCAACCCATCCTGCTCACCCTCGCCCGAGGCCTCCCCTGCCCCAGTCACAGTCCCAGTCCCAACCCCTCCATACATCTGCATGTCCTGTCCCGACTGAGCCCTCGGCTGCGGACTCATCGACATGCCATTCACACCCACACCCACACCCATCCCGCCTCCATACCCATACGGTCCCGGTCCCGGTCCCGGTCCCGCCAAATGTTGCTGCTGCTGCTGTGCATGCTGCATATGCGGTGGAGGAGGGACGACGTACTCCCCGCCCGGACCCACCCAATACCCGTACGGCGCATACGGCGCGAACTGCTGTTGTTGTGGGTGCTGCTGTGGGTGCTGTTGTTGTGGGTCGTACTGGCGCTGCGGATGTGGATGCGAATGTGGATGTTGTCCCAAATGCGGAACCTGCATCTGTGGAGGAGGATACCAAGCCCCAGCTCCGGGCGAATACATATCTGGATGTTGATGAGGCGGGGGTGGGGGAGGCATGTAAGCGCCCGGAGGAGGCGGGGGTGGGTAATGATGCGAATGTGAGTGCGAATGAGAATGCTGGTGTGGATGTTGTGGGTGTATCGCTCCATGACCATGTTCAGACGTGAACGGCGAAGTCGCAGACGACGGTGGACCGGGGTACGGTCCCGAGCCCGAACCCGATGGGGCCTGCAACGATTGCGATTGCGACTGCGAGTGGTGGTGTTGATTCGAATTCACCTGTGGCACCTCATGCGCAAAACTCTGCGGTTGCGGCTGATGCAACTGCAACTGCACCTGCTGCTGCATCCGTGGCGGCGAGACGTAGTAAGCACCTTGTACCGTAGGGTGATGCTGATGGGGCTGGGGCTGTAGCGTCGTTTGTATCTGCTGCGGTTGTTGTGGTTGTTGGGATTGTTGGGGTTGTTGTTGATGGTGTGGTGATGTTCGGGAGGGTCGTGAGGGTTGAGAGGACCGAGATGGCGGGGCAGCGTTAGGTAAATCGATCGAGTCACTAGGATCAGTGACGAGAGCGTCGGGTCCGGAGCTCGGCGCAATCTTGACCGCGTCGGTGCTGGTGCTGTCCGTCGTGTTATGACCAGCCTTGTCGACGCCAGCGCCCATCATCAGCGCATTCCCATTCCCGTTCCCGCTCCCGCTCCCGCCCACAATCCCGTTCCCATTCCCATTCCCATTCCCATTCACCACAACGACCTCGATCCCCTCCCCAGGCAACTTCCTCCCCCTCCCCCCTCCGCCCACGCCCAACCCCAACCCCCTCGGACTCGACTGCAAACTACTCGCCCTACTCTGCATCGTCGACGTCACCTGCGACCCTGTTCCTGTCCCTGTCCCTGTCCCTGTCCCTGTTCCTCTACCCCCGCTACTCGACGGAACCTGCGACACTGACACGGACGGATTCGAGCTCGAATGGCGGGTATGGTTTTGATTCTGACTCCGGTGGTTCGAAGTAGACGTGGATGGGGCGTTGGTTTTCGAAGACCGTGATTGTGACTGGGACTGGGATTGTGAGTGTGAGCGGGATCCTTGCTGTTGGTGCTGATGTTGTTGTGAACGTGAACGACGGGCGGCGGCGTCGGCGGCGGCTTGCAGTTCGGAGGGGGGTATGGCTATCCATTTGTGTTTCTCTGTTCGAGTGAGGATGAGTGAATGAATGGATGAGGGGTGGGAGATAGGACAAGGGAAGTGGGGCGATTGATAGAGAAGGAACGGAAGGTAGGAGTGAATCGATGTTAGTCATGTTATGATATATCATGCCATGTGAAGGCTCGAAAGATAGCAGCACGGAGGGGAAATGAACGGAAAAGGTTTGTCGAACATGGATGAAAGGAAGGGTGGGAGGACGAAGATCATGGCCAAGGGTTGCATGTTCTTGGATGTATATAAAGAACGAACGAACGAAAGAAAAGAAAAGACGCACCTTTCCTCGGCGTACTCGGATGACTCTGCTCCTCCTCCTTATCCCGCTCCCTCTCCTTCTCACCATCTCTATCTCCACCTTGATCCGAACTCTTCCCTGCACCACTATCACCGCCACTACCAACCGCCTTGCCCACCTCCGGCCAACTCTCCGTATCATCCACAGGTGGCGGCGGCGGCGGTGCCGGTACCGGCTGATGCGATGCTTGTGTCTGTGTCTGTGGCCGACGCTGAGACGAAAGCGAGCGATTCGCTTTCACGACGAACGCGTCGGGATCCTCGACATCCGATGCGTTTGGTCTCGAAGACGGAGAGCGCGAGTTCGCTAGAGATATAGGGGCAGGTGATGACTTGGCATTGGCGTTGGCGTTAGGATTAGGATTAGCGTTCGAGTTCGGCGTCGCACGGCTACTCGACGCGGAGGGTGGGGTGACAGCGGGAGAGGGGGCGGAAGGGGTGGTGGCGGAGACGTTTTGTGAGTTTAATTGCTGAAGGGGACGAGCCCGAGCCTCCGCACGCAAGCTCCAAACGTTCATCGCTGGTGGCTTCGCTGGTGCCGAAGGAGGTGGCGTAGGATCGTCCATCGGATTCTCGTGCGAGGTCGTGGGCGATGTATGTGCAGTATGCGTCGATGCAGCAGAGGAAGAAGTCGTAGTCGTCGTCGAATGATGACTTCTCGACGCGTGATTGTTCGAGTTCGAATTCGAGACTACGGGGAAATCAGCGGCCGAGGGCATCACCGTCGTCGTCGTGGTTCCTTTCTGCGCAGACGAGGACGAAGAAGGCGCTAATCGTGTTTGTGTTTGGGGCTGAGGATGGGAGATACGGGCATGAGCACCTTTCTTTGCGCGGTCGGCGTACGAGATGGGCTGGGGCGTTGGTTTGGACATGGGGATGGGTTTGGAATTGGATGGCGGTGCGCCGGTCGATGTCGCTGTGACCATCTTATGCCTGTGCCTGCCTGGAGAATGGATCAGCCAGCGTCAGACTCAGTGCTAGGAATTGGTTGTGTTTGGGCTGGGTCGAGTTGGGTAAGGACACGGACGCGGAGCGCCGGGGAGTTCGTGTGTTGGAGGCTGCGTGCGCAAGTGACACAGACGCTGACAAGGAAGAACGGGATCTGTTGACTCAGACCAGATATGTTTATCTCCAGACGAGAAGATATGCTGCACCGTTCGTTCAGCGAATTTTCAAGGGCCTTTTATCGAGAACCGGGCGTTCAGTTCAGAGGCGAAGGGAGATGGATGGGCGCGACGAGGACAAGGACGAGGACGCGCGGAAGGAGAGCAAGCCAGAGATTTGACCGAGCCACTCGCTCGACCCACTTCGGCACTTCCCGGTGTCCAAACTTGCGCCAGATCTAGAGGACCGGATGGGTAGCAAACTCAGACCGAATTCTCGATTTTCAAGCAAAGGTAGGTTTGCGTTTACGAGAAGCTCGATACTCGACGTACAACAGAGCGAGAAGATTACCGGTGACTGATTACCGATGACTGATCTGTCTGAAGCCGTGTAGGCAAGCCTTGAAGCAAACTGAGAGTCGACGAATTAGTACTAACACTGACCTACACTGACCCAATACAAAACATTGAATTTGCTAACGATATAGGGTAACGGCTACTGGACTGCGAGGAGATATGAATACAGAAATTACATGGATGGTAAGCTGCAGGGTCGAGACACATCTCAAACAACCTCCACGAGAGGAAAAAAAAAACTCAAACGACACAACCAAACACAACCACACCTCTCGACAAAAAAAAAGCCTAACCCTCCTCCTCACCAACAAACTCAAACCGATCCATCTCCCTCCCTACCTCCTCCTGCATCCCCTTAAACTCCTGCATCCCATCCCAATCCAACCCACATTCACACCCTCCCCCTAACAACCCCTCAAACACCCCCTCAAATCCTCCTCCCAAAATGGGATACACGTTTTCCCCCCTGCCCCTCACTCTCAGCAAGAAATTCTCCGGTTCTTTCCCTGGCCCGTCTACCAAAGGATCGACATCGTACGGCGTTGTGGCTCTGCGACGTGTGAGCTCGACGCCCAAAGAGGTCGTCGCGGAGAAATCCATAACGATCATGACCGTCTCCTGTTTCCTCCGCATTGGGAGCCCACCTTCTTCGAAAGGATAAAAAATCGGCGGCACACCGACACCCACCAAACCCTCTTCGCCTCCTCGACACCGTGACCGCACCACGACCCCAACAAGCACCAAACACGCATCATCCCACGGTTCGTCCATATCCCCCACATACGCCGGGAACACCAAGTCCGGCGCCAACTCTACATCCGAGTCATTGACACCCCGGCCCTTCAAGTTATGTGAGTGCGAGCAAGGTTCTGAATCGTTATGATGCGAGCATTGAGGAGGCTGCTGCAGCGCAGCCCCGGTGAAAAACGCCCATCGCACCAGCTCGATCGGGAGTTTGTCGAAGGGACGGGTGAGAGCGTGGATGTGCGTCCAGGTCATTGTCGCTTTCGAGCTGAATGTGCGGAGGTCTTTGACTGGCTCTTTATTTTTCTCCTCCTTCTCCTTCTCCTCCTTCTCCCTCTCCACTCTCTCACCGTTCTCTGCATGATCATTCAAACCCGAGACGGAAGAAGAGGAGGGGGAGGGGGAGTCGCACCCATACCCAGCGCCCAACAGACTCCCAAGCCACTCCCCGAGCGTGAACGACCTCACCACCGTCCTCTTCTTATCCATAAAAAACTCCTTATCACCATGAATCTGAATCCCATCCCGCGCAAGGATGCAAAGAAGTCCACTGCAGAGCTCTTCGCGCCGTCGACCACCGACATCGATGATACCAGGAAGAACAAGTTGCTTCAACAGCACCTCGAGCGCGATACGATATTTCGCACGGCGGGCCCTGCCAGTGTCCGAACTCGCCAGTGAACTTGAATCTTGGGTTTGGGTTTGGGTTAATTGCCAAGTCGCTGCGAGGGCGAGAGCGGGTTCGGATGGTGCGCTCGTTTTCATCTCCATCTCCATATCGCCCTCACCTCCTTTGCATTCACTGACTGAGGGAGAAACAGAGATGATCATGCGCATATGCCGACTGACCAGCTCCCTCTCCAGCTCTCTCACCGCCTCATTCTGTTCCTGTTTCTGTGTTGAGGAAGTTGTGAGTTGGAGTGGGAGCCTCGCCGCGAACGCAGCGAAAACATGCGTCTGTTTGTATGGATCGAAGCCCGTGGATGTTGGCGACCAGAAGAGTTTCGAGCTTGCGTATGAGAGGAGGGAGGTGGTGGGGAGGGTGGACCAGTACTATGTGGGTGCGGGTGGGTGCGCGATGGGAATAGCGTTTGTAAAAGTTGAAAGGGACGGTGAGGTCAGGATTGAAAAGGACCATGCAGGTGAGTGGGGTATAGTGATTGGAAGGAGAAGAAGGCTGACCGGACGCCCATACATCTTTAGATATCTCAACTGCAGTGCTTCACGGGGGTACCTTATCCCCTTCCCCTTCTCCATCCCCTTCTCTATCCCCCTGTCCTTTTCCTTCCCCATCACTTTCGGAGCCATCTGATTACAGCGAGTTTCGAAATGATACGGAACTCCATCTTTCGCATTTTGGCTCAGCCACAGCTCGGCAGTGACGGATCATGCGCGGCACGGGAATTTCCGCAAGGCTTGCCTGTGTGTGGCCCAATGCACAAAGTGCTCGATGACCTTTCAAATTCCTGTGCGTAAATAAACAGGGAACCGAGAGGAACATATGGGAGGGAGGAAATTACCCAATTATAGAATATTGATGAGTGCTAGATTCACATAATGTTCTTCAAAGGTTTTGGTATGCGTGCAGGCTTCTGGCGACAAGCATGGGGCAAGTCATCACTTGACAGTTTCTTCTAAGGTCGTATTTCTGTGAAAATATTGCCGTATAGACATTTGTACTTATGGATGTATTTTACAGAGCTTTCTTCTTGATTACACTGACGGACAGAGCGAGAAACATGGATGGCCACAGTTGGGCCACAGCGGTTATACAAAACGGTCCAGACAAGTTCGCGGAGACCTCCGTGCCGTCGCAAGCTCCGTCGCTGCCGAGCTGTGGCTGAGCCAAAACGCGAAAGATGGAATTCCGTATCATTTCGAAACTCGCTGTAAACCCAAGATACACAAACGGCGGCTGCGCTCTCAAGTTCAAGTTCAACCTCAAGTTCAAGTTCAACTTCCGCCCTGCTCGTGGTCCCGCCACAGCCTGAGGTAGGAGCAGAAACGGACCGGGATCTGTATCGAGGAGCAGGAACCAGAACACCGTGTCCGTGTCCGTCCGAGTCTCGTTCTCGTTCTTCGTGCCAGGACCAATGTTCGAGTGCAAATCATCCGCAGCTTTCATCATCCGCCACATAGCCCCCAGCGACATCTCGTCCTCCGGTAACATATGCATATGCATCTGTGGATTGGACTCGCCCAGGGCTGTACATTCGTCTAGCGCGATGAAAAATCTTCTTTGACTTTGACGGTGATGATGACCCGGATTCCTGCGTTGGGGATGTGGAAGACCTTGCATTGACAGTTTCCGATCCAGCGCACCGAATCCACCCGCACAAAACCTTACAAAAAGCCTCTCGTGCCACGCGCACGCCTCCGCCTCTGCCCCCGCCCCAGTGAAAGTTCCAGAACGCTCCTTACCCTGGACACGAACCCGATCAACCCACCCCCGCTCTTTCTCGAGCCATCCCGCATTCTCACGTAACGTGCTTTGTGCGCGAGATGATTTTGGCTATGTGGCTTTCTCGGTTGTTTGTATCCATGGTGGTGTCAAGGGAGGAAGCGTTCGAGGTGGGGAGGGTGTATTTCCAACTCGCTAGCGAATCTTTCGGAGGTGCCTCTGAGGAGGAGGAGGAGGGAATGGATATAGAATCCGCGACGACATGAGCGAGTGCGCCCAGAAATGCAGCTGCTAGTTCTTCTCCCTATGTAATAAAATCACAGAATCAGCCAGAGTCAAGGAGAACGCATTCAGGAGGTGATATGAAACTCAGGGATTGAATTGCATTGAAGTATCTACTTACCTTGTACTTCCCACCCCCATACGTCTTAAAGAACCTCAACACCCCAACGTCCCCAGGCGGCCACCCCGACGCGGGATTCCGATCGTTTCGCAGGCAGATACTTATCACATAATCCTACAACCCCACGCGTCAACAATGAGCGAACGAAACATTTCTCAAAAGACATGGCACCTCGCTCGAGAGCTCCTTCACGAGGCGCGATTTCCCACACGCGCTGGATTGTACAATCGGGATGATTCGTCTGTGATGTATTTGTGGGTCGTACATCTGTTCGTAGGTCTCTAGTGCGGTTAGGAAGCGGGATTTTTGGGAGGGTTGGTAAGGCGTTTGGAATGCGAGCTCGAGGGCGACGGCGCTCGCGAGGCTGCCATAAGTTAAGAGCGATACAGTTCAGGAGGCTGTGGATGTGAATGCAAGGATGAATGAGGGGATGTTACCTACGTGCTACGTTGGATGTCCTCTGGGCTCGAATAAACACGAAGGTTGTGCTCTGCTTCAGGAACTGGTGGGTGCAAAGGGCGGTAAATATACGAACGATCGGTATGCACAAAGAGCACTAACGGCACACTTGGAGGAAAAACCTTTCCGGTCTGTTAAAATTATCCAAAAACAGCCCCCAAGCGTCCTTCCTCATCGTACGTCTCTCCCCATCCAAGAAAAGAGCCCCCTCAAGTTCGTACGGGGGAGGTGGGAGTGCTGCCTCGGCATAATATTGAACGCTGGACTGAAGACGAGAAACAAGGTGCTGAAGAATCACGTCTTGCTCCTGTTTATTGCGTACTATAGCCACCTCGTAGCGCGTACTGTCGATAGCGCGGGCCAGCCAAGGAACGACGTCCAACCAGTCAGAGACGGAAGAGGACATGAACGTACGAAGCCAAGCTGATGGCGCCGAACTCCCGCACGCGGATTCGGCGTCTGCAATTATTCTGGGTGGCGTGAATCGAGCAAGTTCCCACGAGTGGCTCAGTCCACAACACATTCGCCCAAGATTCTCGCATTCCGCGCGAGTCGCCGCTCGCTATGGTCTCCTAACAGGCCCTGTAAATACTTCTTGAGCCACCCACGTCGTCCCTTTCACCACGACTCATCACTTGACGCCAACGCCCACATCAACACCGAACTACGGTCGAGCGCAATGAACTGGTCCTCCTCCACCATCACCGGCCTCTCGTCCGACACGGGCCCCACGATCGTCATCACCTTCGAGTCGGGCAAATACGTGTTTAATGTGGGCGAGGGCACGACAAGAGCGCATCTCCAGACGAGGAGGGGGTGGAAGAAGGTCAAGGCGATGTTTTTGACGCAGGCGACGACGGAGCGGATGGGCGGTATGACCAGTGCGTGTTCTTTCTTGTTTGTTGTGAAGAGTGTAGGGTGGGCGTTTACTGGGGTTGTGGATGTACTATAGGTTCGATGATGGCCATAGCGGACGCTTCGGCGCGTCAGCTCGATATCGTAGGTCCGCCAGGCATCCTCCATATCCTCGCATCCATGCGTCATTTCTTCTACCGGTCCGTCCCTTTTTTTTCTCTGTATATCTCTCCACACTCACCCTTCTTACTTATACTAATATATTTCAGCGATACCCTCCGCCTCAGCGTTCACGAAACTTCCTACCTATCCCTTTCTCCACCCATCGACTCCGGCGCCACCGCCACCGCCACCCTCCCAACCGACCCACCCCCCGTCTTCAAAGACGAAAACATAACAGTCTGGGCTATCCCTCTCTTCTCCACCTCCTCCACCACATCTGCACCATTAACTTCTCTGAACACGAGTAACGGAGATGGAGATGGAGACGTCACGATGTCCACCTCCGATCCACTCGGCTCTCTAAAACGCAAACGCGACGACTCTACAGCAGAGGATACTCCTTCTAAAAAACCTGCCCCCGTTAGTTCTGGTGCTGCTACCTCTCCTCCCGATGCTGTCTCTCCCTCTGAACCCACGACCACCGATACCTCTTCCACCCCGTCCCGAACCGCAACCGCAGACGCAACTCAAGCACCCCTCCTAGACCGCTACCGCGCCAACCCGCACGAATTCTCCATCCAGTCTCTCACCGGCGCCGAAGCTGAGGAATGGCGAAACCTGACCGTCGGGCACATGTTCACGTTGGCTGAATCGGAGGCTGCTCCTCCCGTGAAAGATGACGAGAACGCCAAAGGAAGAGAAGGGAGGGATGGTAGAGGTGGAAAGGGCAAGCAGCACAAGAAGGGCAAGAAAGGACGCACCGACCAGCCCTCGACCACGGATCCCAAATCGAGTGAAGCTCCCCCTCCTCCCCCGCCTGCAACGACAACGAACGGCCGAAGAGATCGCGGGCCCGCGCGTTTCAACCCCGCGAAATCGTTCCACCAGCTTCCGCGATTCGACCTTCCTTCTTTGTCCTCTTCCTCCCTCTCTTCCTCTTCCACCACCCAACTCTCACCCCCAGATGCACCCTCTTCCTCAGCTCCACACCCCGCACCGTCCTGCGCCTACCTAATCCTCGGCCCGCGCATGCGCGGCCGGTTCAACGCGCAACGCGCAGATGAACTGGGATTGAAAGGACCCCTGCGTGGACGGGTGAGTAAGGGGGAGACTGTTACGTTTTCTGTGGAGGTGGATGATGGAAAGGGAGGAAAGGAGACGGTGGAGAGGACGGTGAGGCCGGAGGAGTGTGTGGGGGAGAGTGAGGCGCCTGTGGTACGTCTGGCCATCCTTTCTTTCGGTGTTGTGTGGGATGGGAAGCGTTGTGGCTTGTAAAGGAAGTGTGTGTGCTGATGTTGTGCGTATACAGGCATCCCTAATAATCGACGTCCCCACACCCTCGCACATCCCCTCCCTCCTCGCCGCTTTCTCCTCCTCCTCCCACCCCCTGTACGCCAAATTCCGCTCCAAAGACCCAAAGGACCATAAAGAGGTGAACACGCATATGGTGTATCATCTCCTGGGCGAGGGCGTGCTAGAGGACGAGCGGTATGGGGAATTCATGAGGGGGTTCGCTGATGGGACTTATGTGAATTCTTTCCTTCTTTTTCTTGTGCATTTGATACATCTCACACGACACTGATATACTGACATCCTGATATGCATTGTACGCCACAAAACTCGAAACAGCACATGGTCGCCTCCCGCGCACACAACGCCGACCCGATGACCTTCACCAGCGTCGCGCTCAACCAGCTAAGGCTGAACCAGCTCGATCCGGACATGTTTCCTTCGTTGAAATACAGGCTCGAGGCTGAGAGGGCGTTGTCGTGTGCGTTGTCCCTCCTTCTCCCCGTCTCTTACTGTCTCCCGCCACTTCCCCATCACGCCCTACCTGACATAACATAATAACTAATACCGACTTGTATTTTATTTTGTTTCGTTCTATGCTTTTATGCAGCCATCCCCAACCTCCCGCGAAACACTTTCCCCCTCGTCTCGAACACGTTCACGGATCATAGACCGGCCAAACCGCCGGTTATTGACAGTGAGATTCAATCGAGGGATTTATTCCATCCTGTCGTCACTTCCTCGCCCTACCCTTCCTTCTCTTCCTCTTCCTTCTCCACCAGCACCTCCTCCTCCTCCACCAGTACCACCACTATCACCGCCGCCGCCTCTGCTCCTGCTCCTTCTGCTCCATCTGCTGCCCCGCTAGTAGAGCTATCCCCCTCGACTTCGGAGAGCTACGTGACAGCGCGGGAGAGGGTACGGGCCGTGGCGAGTGAGATGGAAGGAGGAGGGGAGGGAGGAAGGCCGGGAGACGATATCGTTGTGATTCCGACGGGGACGAGCAGTGCGGTCGTTAGTCGGTTTAGGAACGGTGAGCCTTTTTTATTATTATCTTGCTTACCTTCCCTGTCCTCCCTTCCTGTCCTCCTACATTCGTACTCTACCTGATGCTAATATCATTACTTCCGTTTGCTTCTTCCCTCGTGCTATACAGTCTCTGGCCTACTCATCCAACTCCCCAAACGGGCCGGGTACGTCATTTTCGACGCGGGCGAGGGGACTTGGGGCCAGATCGTTAGGTTTTTCGGGGTTGAGAGCGGTTCGAACCCTGGTAAGGAGAAGAAAAGGCAAGAGGAGGGAGAGACGGCGTATGATGTGTTGAGGACGTTGAAGTGCATCTTCATAAGTCATATCCATGCGGACCATCATGCGGGTTTGGGCAGGATATTGGCGTTGAGGGCTAAAGTTCGTCATCTGTCTCCCCTTTCCCTTCCCTTCCCTTCATCTTCCGCTCCGCTCCAGTTTGTTACCATCGAACGCTAACAAGAATATCTGTCCACAGCTCAACCCACCACCCCCAGACCCTCTCTACCTCATCGCACCCGAGACCGTCCATCTCCACCTGCGTGAACTCTCAGACACCGAACCGCTCGGGCTCGCTTCGTCGCTTGGGACGCGGAACGGGGTGATACCCATCCTGGCGGAACATATAGATGTCGTCGCTAAGGCCTGTAAAGGGAACGGGAACGGATACGGGGGAGGGTACGGGTATGGGGGCAGGAAGCGTGAGGAGCCGGAGGGATATACGCTCGATATGGGTGGAGGTGTTAATGTGTGGTATGAAGGAAGGGAGGGCACGGAGTGGAAGGGGCAGGGGAAGTGAGTCTTTTTCTACTCCACTTTCTCTAACATTCCGGCATTGCGGGGTGGTCACTGACTGAATCGGTGCTTTGGGTCCGTGTTCAGTTCGCGGTTGGCCGCGGAGTCGTTGTGCGATATGATGGGACTGAAGAGCATCGAGACCGTGAATGTTAAGCATCGCGTCCGGGCGTATGGGATCGTGATGACGCATCGGGATGGGTGGCGGATCGTGTACGTTTCCTTTCTTTTCCTTTCCGTGCTCCCGACGCAATGATGTTCATTGTTTCTCGATGTAAACAGTTATTCAGGCGATACCCTACCGACGAACAACCTCGTCCTAGCAGGCCAAGACCCCACGCTCCTCATCCACGAAGCCACCCTCGCCGACGACCAAGAAGAAATGGCATTCAATAAGGCGCACACGACGGTCGGCCAGGCTGTCAATATCGCCAAGCAGTTCGTCGTTTTGTTCTATATTCATAACTTAGGTAGGCGGACTGATGCTGACTGGGCTCTTTTTTGTTGTTGTTGGTTATTGTTGCATGGATAGGATGCGAGCTGAAAACGTCCTCCTCACACACTTCTCCTCGCGTTACCCACACATGCCAGACTATATCTCCGAATCATCACCCGCGCCCTCTCGTCGTTCATCCCCCTCTCCCTCAACACCGCAACCCGACCAGCCCACCCAAAGCCGGAAAGGAAGCGATAATAGTCCGGCGGTGGCGATCGCGCTGGACCACGCGAGGCTGAGGGTGGGCGATATGTGGAAGATGCAGCTTTATTTGAAGGCGATCGAGAAGAGCTTTTGGGATGTGAGGGAGGAGGGGGACGAGGAGGAGGAAGAGGCGGTGATGAGGGCTAGTATGGGCGACCATCATCATCATTAGTGCCAGCCTACGGTAGGCATCAGTTATGTTTCAAGAAGGTCACTCTGGGTTTCTGTCAAGGAGAGATGGAGCGCCTGTGATCTACGTAGGTATGAGAATACATGGTGATAGACCATGAGTTTCGACATCCTAGCCGCGGTGTCTTCGATTCGCATTTCCTGCCCGTATCAGGGTAGATGTAAGTTTTGCACGCTTTCAAGGTCAAATGAAGTACAATGTTTGAATTCGAGGATCGCCAGTCGTTCTGTTGGACGCTATCTTTTTCTAGTCACATCCACACAACACCTCTTTCATCTTTTCCGACCATAACAAGTTCATGAGCGTGATACAGTCTTGGTCACTAAAAGACCTCATTGTCGCCAATCTTTTTTGCACATCGTGAAGGCACAGACTTTAGACTTGGCAGACACGGAAGCAAGTTCTCCGTGGTCCCACGGGACCGATTGATGCAAATCTTGGCGTTTGGCTCACCATGTTTTCCATAAATAGGTTTCAGACTCAGCAGAACGGCGATCTTGGATGCGTACGTATCGAGACTTGTAGATGAGGATTGGCCCATGACCGGGGATATGTAGTTGTGCAGCCCTACAATGAGCCCCCTTGCTGTTTTGTTGAGATCCATATCGATACTTGGGTAGGTGGGGGTTTGGGGAAATGTGTGTGCTGAACCAGGATCTAGATTCGTCTGAGTCTCGTCCAGGGGGCATCATTGATTCAATGTTTTTGAAGCCATACAAATGATAGGGACGTGACAGGATGTATCCAATAGCAGCTGATACCGGCTACATAAGACACCTATCGCGAAAGATGAATGAAAGATGAGAGAAAGGTTGTCGCGTGCGGTCGGAGCCTCGTCCACTTCGCGGATTCCTTGTTCTCCTCCCCCCGCATCCACTTGGTTCCAACCAAGAGTTTTTGACGGCTTCCCGAGCTTCGAAGCGCAGGATATCGACCCGATGGACCCCCGATGGGCGTTGATCGTTGATCGTCCCTGCATGCGGTTGGTCATCGCGATCGAGAGAGATTTAAAGGTACTCAAAGCGTGTCGCGAAGAATCCGTTGGGAAGGTCCAGGCCACCAATAAAAATGCGCAGACGGACGGCCATCGGTTGCGTTGGCGTAACGAAGGAGAAAGGAAGGGATAATTTCAAGTCTAACCTTTTCACGAGTGGATTACGCTTCCGAGTGGGGTATGACGCTCCCACGAAAACGCCTATCAAACGGGTGGCATGAGCAGGCGCCGCTACACGGTAAACTCATCATCAAATTCAGACGACAACGAACATGTCCGTCGTTCTTTCCGAGTGTACCACGTCCTCCAAAAGTTCGTGTGAACTACTCGAAATTCCTCCGAACCAGGTGGCACAATCGACGTGTTTTCATGGGTGAGAAAGGAACGCGGTCTCGTACCCGTCCAGACTCTGGAGGTCACCCGCCCCACAGCGGACACCATCCCATTCCTAGTACTTGCTCGCAGCTGATCCAAATAGTACCAGCTAATGGGACCTAGTAGACTCATAGCCAACGTAGATAGATGATACGCGAGCATTTTTGAACTCCAGTGACTCTTTATCTCGAGCGTCTTGACAGTCTAAGGGCCTGACAAACTCGCCGATCTGACGCCTGTCTCATAACTATCTGCTCGTAAGTACGTTTTGAAAATGCAAAAAAAGTCAGCCCGGTCAGCCGCCCTCTTTATTTCGTATTCCACACTTTTCCGGATTTCTCCTCGACAGGCTTCCAGTCCGCTCTCTTTTATTTCCTTCCGTCGTCTTCCCTTCCCTTGTCCACCGACGACGTGCGTAGCCAGTGGCTCCCCCCACCCTGGCTTCATAATAATCACGTATCACTTACTTTCTTACAGCCTTCACAACGACAAACCGACTCTTGTCATCGTCAGACAAGGTCAGACTACCCCTTGCGCTTACGCGCTCTCGCGATTCCTTTCGGACCTTTTCGACCCGCAATACTTGATTTGACCTGGACCGCTTTATTATAAGCCCCAAGGTCAGCGGCCCTTTGTCTTCTCTTCTCTTTCGCCGCATTCTGGTCCTCACTCACACACACATTCTAACTTTATCTCTCTATCCTCTCATCGTGTTCCGTCACGCCACCGCTCCTTCGTGTGCCAAACCAACATTCATCTGCACCCGACGGTGGACGTCAATCGTACCATGTCCAACCCTCTTCGTGTCCGTGTAGGCCGTCTCAAACCAGCTAAGCATCAAGCCAATTCCCAAGCCGAAGTTTCTCCACTGTCTCCCTCCTCAGGCTCAGCTTCACCCATATCCATATCTCCACCATTCCACGAACAAAACCTCCGCATGCCCGTCAAAGACCGTCCTAGCGATCGTACAGCAACCTCCCGCCGCACGTTCGAGGATGGAGACGATTCAGATTGGCCTCCACGTCCGAGTCCGGAGCGGGAGACCGAGGAGCAGCGGACAGAGAGATTGGAGCGGGAGAGGGAGGCGAAGCGGGTGAGCGATGATATCGATTGTGAGTTAGAGGCGGAGAAGATTGAGAGGAGGAAGAGGAAGCCGGATGTGAAGATATTGTTGCTAGGTGAGTTCCTCTGTTCCTTTGCGTTGGTCCTTGCTTTTCTGGTGTCTCTGAGTGAGACGGAGGCCATATTACTACCGACGTACTGTGGTTTGTGCTGTGCAGGTTCAGGTGGCTTTCTCTAGATTAACCCTCTTCGTCATTGGTATTGGGTATTGGTATTGCGGACTTGCTTCAGCCTCCCATCATCTATCCCGCACTCTGGGAAATGTTCGGCGACTTACTCTTTCATCCCGTTCTACTTAGGCCAAGCCGAATCCGGAAAATCGACCATGCTGCGTAACTTCCAGCTTCAATACACTCCACAAGCTTTCCGCACCGAAGCCGAAGCCTGGTCCGCGATCATTCACCTCAACCTCGTCCGGTCAGTCAACTTCATACTCTCCCTCTTGCTGGAGCGAGAACGTGAGGCTATATCGCAACAACCGCATACCCATGCCCACACAAATACGCATACGCACGGACCGCAAACAAATCCGGATGGAAAGACAATATCCGTGACGCCGAGAAGCTCGACGTCCTCTGGACCAGAGAATGCCGAGAAAGACGGGAGTGGAGGGAGTCTTGCTGGGCATGCCAGTGTTGCTGGTAGCGCTAGCAGAAGTGGGAGTGTAACGGAACATGGAGATGGGAAGAGTTCCATGGCATTGACGGACGAGTTGAGGAGGCTGAGAATGAGGTTGAGTCCGCTTCGGAGCGTGGAGGAAGCGTTCCTAAAGTTCGTCACGGGGAGCGCAGACCCACACACGGTTGCATCGGCTGTGGGAGGTGCACAATACTCGTCAGGGTCGTTGCAGAATACGGCGTCCAACTCTAACTCCAGCCCCGATGACTTGATCAACCCCAGCGGCAATCCGATATCAACGACGACGTATCCGCCTACAGCTCCTAACACAAATTCGAACACCGATCTACAGTTCGACCCTCGAGTCGGCTCGACGACGAGCTGGCAGCGCAAGAAAGGGTACGAGCGGACGTTTGAGGTTTCTGTCAAATCCGGGTCCAGATGGAAATCATTGTTTAGGCCGCTTTCTGGGATGAGCAGTTCGGGCCAGCCGGTCAACGGGGCGGGAGGGAAAGCCGGGGTGTATGACGAGCTGAAGAATGCGAGGATGGTGTTAGCGGCGTGCAGGGAAGATATTCTGGCACTGTGGGAGAATCCGGTCGTGAAGACGGCATTGGCAAAGGAAAGCATGATGCTGGAATTTCAGAGCGGGTTGTGAGTACTTCGTTAACTTCCCTTTCCTTTCCCATTTATTATGAGGGTTCGCTCTGGGTGTGTTTGAAATGGTGTTGCTTTTTGAGTTTCTAAGGGGAGAGATGGTGTTGGGTGATTTTTATCAGAAGTTTGTCGAATTTGGGGAGCGGTTATGGTGTATTATCGAAATTGTTGGTGGTGCGGTGAGTAGCGTGGCTTATAAGTGGTATCCCCTAAGTTTTTTGGACCAGGTCGAGCGAATAGCAGCGCCAGGGTATATGCCAACATCAGGTACGTAAATTTCCATGTTTCTCTATCACTGTTTCTGACTACATGTGACCGCAACAAAACAGGAGACGTCCTCAAAGCGCGTATCGAGACCATGGGCGTCGAAGAACATCTCCTAAAGATGGAAACAGGTGGGATTCGTGGCTTCAACAATGTACGCGACCTACTTATCTCATTCACGATCTTGCCTCTTCCTTTTTCTCTCTCTCCTTCCCCCTTCTCTTTCTATATGCTACTACGTGGGCGGGCCTGTGGTTTACTCTCGTCTTTGTCTCGTAAACGTGTTATGAACCTTCGTTTAACGAAGCCACTGATGCTGGGCAGACTTGGGCTATCTATGATGTTGGAGGCAGTCGGAGCCAACGTGGTGAGTGTCTTTCTTCGCTCTTTCTCTTCCGGATTCTGTCGTCTGGGACCGTAATAACACTACCTCTTTTGCTTGTTCAACGGGGACTTCTTTAGCTGCATGGCTGCCGTATTTCGATGACGGTAAGCCCATCGCTATCAGAATCTCATACTGACCCGGGGCTGACGGCATTTTTGCTCCTGTAAAGTCAATATGATTTTGTTCATTGCTCCCGTATCGGCCTTCAACCAAGTCCTCGCCGAAGATCGGAGTGTCAATCGATTAGTACGTATCATCAGACTCAAATTCACGCTTCGATTCCCAACCTAATGGGTCGTTCTCTTCGGACCACAGTGGGACACAATATTCCTCTGGAAGTCCATTTGCGGAAGCAAACTACTGCAGAAAGTCGAATTTGTGCTGTTGTTGAACAAGTACGATATTCTCGAGGCGAAGCTCAACTCGGGAGTACTGTTCCGGAAGTTTGTGACGTCGTATAAGGACAAGCCTAATGATATTCAGAATGTACTGTCGTGTATGTTCTCCCTTTTCCGCAGTGCTATTTTACACTCAACTGTTCATGTGCTGATTTCATTGTGTCTAGATCTGAAAGGCAAGTTCGCGATGATCTATAAGCAGAATCGACAGAGCGGGGGTATGTTGCACATCCATGTTACTTGTGCAACGGTGAGTACATGTCTCTCTTGTTCTTGTACTGTAACTAAAACTAATACTGAACCCGTCATCGTCACGTCGTATAGGATGCAAATGCCACGTCCGTTGTTCTGGGACGAAGTGAGTCCCCCTTTGAATCTTTGATTTTGAAGTCCCCTAGCTGACACGAAATCCCTCTTTAGTTCGCCAATCCATTTTCACGGAACACTTCGAGAAGGCCGACCTTTTATGAAAGAGTTCCGACGTACGCGACGTGCCACTGGGTGTTGTGCTCAACGACTCCACATTCTACTCCCTCAGCGCCCATCAAGATGTCTTCATTCATATGCACCTCATGTTTACCTTCACTTTTACTCCGTCGTATGTTCTCTTTATCCTTTGTTTCTAAATACTTCGTAACACGCGATCCACAGCAACGCGCACATCTTTATCCTTCCAACTTAGGGCCACACAACCTAACGATCTCATTCATTTTGTTCTTCTACTTTTACCTTCTGTTCTGCCTTGTAGTTGGATATATTGTTCTTGATTTATACCTTGTATATGTCTATTATCTCTGTCACTGTGTCGGTCAATTCTGTATCATGCACACTGAGGCTGCGTCCCTTTACGATCCAATTTACTTGCAGAACACACGCTAGTTACGCTTTACGCTTCGCCTTCCGCTCATTTCTCTTCTATTTGGAATATATCTACTTCAGTACTGCGTAATTGTTCCCGAGAAGTAGACCTCCCGGTCCCTTCGTTCCTCAATATTCTCAGTCTGAGTCTGCCCGGGGCCTGCCCCTAGTTTGGGCCATAGTTGCGCCACTCAAACCGAACCTTCAGGAGGTGGCACCGGTACCGATCTTGGATGCGGAACAGAGGAGCCGACGTCATTTTCGCACGTGGCTTTTGAGAGCCGTATAAGAGGCCGCAGCGCCTGCGTCAGTCCTCAACCATCACCTCCTTCTCCAACGCCCTCCAACCCACACGTTACTTCGCCTAAACATCCAGAAACATAATGGCTATCAAAGGCTCTGACGTTCTTCTCATTCTTGTACGTTTTTATGAGGTCTCGTGGTAAATCTAACGGTACACAGGACTGAACACGGATGGGGTTGTTCGAATAGGTCGCTATTATCTTCCCTCCAGCTACCGCTGCGTTCCTCACTGGATGCAGTTGTGACCTGCTCATCAACATTTGTTTGACTCTGTAAGTTCCACTCTCACTCCTGCACGCTAATTATGAGAATTGACCTTGATGTGTGACGGCGTGCAGTCTCGGATACATCCCCGGTCACTTGGTGCGCTCCTGACAATACTCACGACATTCTGAACTGCATATTTACGTCGATTTGTGGGGCATAATGTAGCACGCTTTCTGGCTCATTTACAAGAACATGAAGGCCGAGGACTCATACGGCCGTGGACAATACACCTGTACGCCGCGTTTCTTCCGAGTCATCTCCTTCCCTCCTGTCCTTTCCCATCCTTCTGCGCATCCCTCCGCAGCATAGATAACTGACTCACTCTGTATTGAATGTCACAGACGTCGGCAATGGCCAGTACGAACCCATCTACAACACCCAGGGCCCTGTCCCAGTCCAGGGTGGCCCTGTTCAAGCGCCAGTCCAGAACTACGGTGCCACTGGTCACTAATCTCAATCCCAATTCTCCCGTAGTGGGAAATCACTAAGAGCTCGTACACCTCTTTCGGACGTCTCAATCGGAACAGTTTCATACCCTTTGTCTATATCTTTTTTTCTTTCCTCTGCGCTTTATACGTCCCTCGCTCTTCTTCCTGGAGACCAAATCTACCGGGTGTCTCACTGCTGTTGCCGACTGGTTGTCACATACATGGGCGTACCTGTGTTGTAATTTACTCTTGTCGGACGTATGATCTATTTGAAACGAATATACATGGTTTTTGATGTATGAATCGTACACAAATGCGGGTAGATAAATGTCTTGCTAGTTGTAAAATTTGTGGAAACCATGCTCATGAACGGGTTGAATTGGACATAGTGTGAGGTGCTCGGGCGTGGCCTGGTATCGAAAAACACCAGGGCTTGCTCAAGTCATTGCAAGTAATTCGGAGTGCGGACCTTGATGAGTGCCAGTATAGACTGTCATTCATCCTAAAACATACAAAGCAAGCATTTAGAGATAACTCAGAGTACTGGTATACATCCATTTATAGATCAGCTTCCTCAAGATTTCTTTGTCCGCTCACCCGTCCAGGTTCTCAACACCCTTCAACGCCTAGCCCGTCAAGGTATCCGCCACATCGCGATACCAGCCCTCGTCTTGTCCACCTCCTTCCTCACTTCTTTGCTCTCACCACTCCTAACAGCGGCAGCCACAAACAACTTCACCGCAGCCTTCAACGCCGCCTTCGCCTTCTTTTCATCTTGAGCTCCCATTTCCGAATCCTCCAAGTCCTTCTTCTGACCAGGCATCTCGACACGCGACCATGAGACGCAGAGTTCGAGGTACTCGTAGAGGACGTTCACCACGCCGTCGAAACCTTTCAGGGTCGTTTCGTTCACCTCGCCCTGTACCTTTCCTTCCGAAATATCCACCCCGGGTTTCTCGCCGTCGGAAAGACTAGTGGACGAGGCAGACGGTGTGACGGATATGGCAGCTTCTTCATCACCCGGTAGCACATACTTCCACAGCTGCTCCAACGTCAATCCGTCCCAAGCGACCAGCGGCGCCCCCAAACGCACGGGCACGATGATCGCAGGGCACCCATTCATCAGCTGATAATACATCACGCTCTCATGTGGTCTTTGGCTCGACGTCCAGAGGTTGATACGATGTGGCTTGAGACCCACGACGACCATGACCATTCGACGGGGTGCCGGGGGCTGCGGGAGTGGAGTCAGAGTCGGTTCGGGTGTTGGAGAGGGCGGGGGCGATGAAGAGCGGGAGTTCGAGCGAGAGTGGGAGAAGACGGAAGTCAGCTTGTTGCTGTAGGCGGTCGAGGTGGCGGTAAGTTTGTCGGTGTAAGAAGAGATGGTCTGTGAGAGGTTGGGTCTCTCTTTGGGTGTGGACGTCTCAGGGGCGATAACGGGATTGGAGACGAATGAGATGATAGAGGCGGATTCGCGGAGGAGTGTTTCGCCGATCTTGTAGTCGCCTGCGAGGAAGGGGCCGTGGCAGAAGAGAACGTCGGGTTTCATTGTGCGGGGAATGACGGGCCGACGACCGCTGATGTGGAGACTTCAGTAGTGCGAGCTGAAGAGATGGCAGGGAGCCTCTTACGATGCAAAGAGATATGGCGAAAACCAGCCCTTCTCAACTGAAACATAGTCGACCACACTTGCGAACAATGATTTGTCCCTGCGAGAAAATGCAAACTTGGTCAATCACCGCCTTCGACACCCACCTGACCCTCCCATAGAGTTGCTCACTTGTGCAAACTACTCCTGTAAAAGCCCAAATTCGCATCCTCGACGGTGTGCTTATACTTCAAGGTGATCAACATCGTTTTCACTCCTGTCGTTTCCAATCTCTTCGAATGGAGCGGGACCATCTCGTCAATAGGCTTCTCGAACACGAGATCGTCCGCCAGGGTCATGCTAAGTTCGAAGCCCGCGTGCATGCCCATCTCGACGAGGATGGTATCGCCCACGGTGGAGACTATGGCATCGGAGACGGGACCCATGACGGGGGCGGCGACGGCTGCGACACCACCCTGAGAGCATGAAGTATCGGGGGACATGAGATGAAGGATAGAAGGCGGAGATTTGATGACATGTGCGTACGGTTGCAGCTACGACTGTGTGGACGGCCATGTCACGGAAACGGATACATGGCAAAAGAAATGGAGAAGAGTCGCCCCACTAGAACGGAGAATTCATTTGATCATTGTTCTTGAATTGAGCTCGATACAGATGCACGAGTGGATACATTGGGTGAGGGCCAAGAGGTAAGAATGCTCACTGGAGAGAGACAAAGTATACTCGTCCCGGCTGCTCTCAATGACTCCAAGGACGCGATCACCATTCTCCCCGTCATCGACTACGCACACACCGCACACCGCGCATTGCATTGATGGAGAGTGCAGTGGTACCGTGGGATAGAGGAGGTAGACATAGACAGCATTCCTCAGTCAGAACTTTTGCGATGCGCGAAGGACCAATGGGTGGAGGATCACTCACACCAACGAGTTTGCGAACAACCCATGGCGCAGCTACAATGAACATAGATTTACACAACAAGGTGATCGGTACGCAATGCTGTCTGTCAAGACGGAATGACAACGAGTAACTCAACACAGTGTACGCACCTTTCTCGTGCTCAGCATCAGGGATGGAGGCGGGGTCGACAGGTCCGAGAGGACAGATGTCATCGTGCGTCTCCACGACGGCAGGAGGCGCATCAATAGCAGTACTCATCCTGTCAGGAAACTGACTTTGTCAACGTTCACACTGCCTAGGTTGTAGTTGTGAAATGATGAAGACGAAAGAGAACAGAGCACAAGAAAAGATACGCGAAGTGGAGTCCTCGGTCGGTATTGCAATCTTTCTCTGCCAGCGCTTCGCAGTGACGGAACCCTAGCCCCGCCGACGACAAATAGCTTCCAAGCAGGAATTGCTTCGACAGGCGTCGCGAACGTTTTGGGCCATCGAACGAGGCGAACGAAAAAGATCCTCAAGCGAGAACAGAAAATGTATGTTGTGGCCTGAATCGGAAGCGACAGTGCCAAGAGTGACTTCAGCTTTGAATGAAGTATGATCTTGGAGGGTCTTGGCCAAACTCGCCAAAGAGGAAAGGCCGCTTCTTCCTCCGATAAATGTACTCAAGAAGCTCTGGCAGCTCAGACGAGGAAGAACACAAATGATACAATGCGATTGAACAATGACAGGGCTCGTTGAGGCCCCCCCAAACGAATGACAATAATACACCAATTATATCGACCAACTACTTCTCATCCACTTCCATCCTCCCCCTCCGTGGCGTTCTGAACCACCCATCCCACCTAAACAGACGAGAGCGTTGAGACTCGTCACACCAGCAAAGGAACGTTGAAGATTCCAATATTAATCTATCCAATCCATCCTTTTTTTCAGAGTCACTCGGTGGAGGGCGGCGTTGAGGCCACGGCATATCCTTCCTAAAACGGGTGTAGATGATGAGATCGACAGCGAAGGATGCGCCAATGTGACGCGCTTAGTAGCGGTAGTGGGAGGCCTTGTAGGGGCCGTTGGTGGGGATGTCGAGGTACTTGGACTGGACGTCCGAAAGGGTCGTGAGCTTGACATTGAGCGACTTCAAGTGGGCACGGGCGACCTCCTCGTCGAGCTCCTTGGGGAGCATGTGGACACCGAGAGGGAACTTCTCGGGGGTAGTCCAGAGAGCAATCTGAGCGAGGACCTGGTTGGTGAAAGAGCAGGACATGACGAAAGAGGGGTGACCGGTGGCACAGCTAGAACGAGATATATGTTAGCCATCGAAGAGAATCGCTACACAAAATGAAGACATACCCGAGGTTGACGAGACGGCCCTCTGCGAGGAGGATGATGTGACGACCGCTAGCCATGGTGAAACGGTCGACCTGGGGCTTCACGTTGACAACCTGCTTAGCGTTCGCCTTCAACCAAGCGACGTCGATCTCAACATCGAAATGGCCGATGCTATAACGGGAATTAGATGGATGCTAGAGAATGATGTAGTGTGAAACGTACTTGGAGACGATGGCATCCTCGGGCATTGCCTCAAAGTGCTTGGCCGTGATGATGTCCCTGTTACCGGTGGTGGTGACGAAAACGTTGGCGCGGTAAGCAGCCTCCTCCATGGTGCAAACCTCGTAACCGGCCATGGCAGCCTGGAGGGCGTTGATGGGGTCGATCTCAGTGATCAAGACGCGAGCACCGTAAGAGCGAAGGGACTCGGCACACTACAGAGGACCCAATAAGGATGTATGAGTCTCCAACGCAGTAGATTTAAGTAGAGAAAGGTACATACACCCTTGCCAACATCACCGAAACCGGCGACAACAGCGACCTTACCGGCAAGCATAACATCGGTGGCACGCTTGATACCATCAACGAGGGACTCGCGGCAACCATAGTAGTTGTCAAACTTGGACTTGGTGACGGAATCGTTGACATTGATAGCGGGGACCTTCAACTTGCCATCACGGAAGGACTTGTAGAGATGGTGGACACCGGTGGTGGTCTCCTCGGAGAGACCCTTGATGTCGGCAAGGTACTGGGGGTACTTGTCGTGAACGAGGTTGGTGAGATCACCTCCATCGTCGAGGATCATGTTGAGGGACTGGCCGTTGGGGAAAGCAGCGAGGGTCTGCTCGATGCACCAGTTGTACTCCTCCTCAGTCTCGCCCTTCCAGGCGAACACGGGAACACCGGTGGCGGCAATGCTAGGATGAACTTTTAGACGGCAGAAGATGCGCGTTTTCGAATGAAAGAACTTACGCAGCAGCGGCGTGGTCTTGAGTGGAGAAGATGTTCTGTAAATTCAATGATATGGATGAGAATCGGTTTCGCCCGAAGTGACGAATTCAGCGCACGCAGGACGACCAAGTAACCTCGGCACCGAGGGCGGTAAGAGTCTCAATGAGGACGGCGGTCTGGATGGTCCTGAACGCCAAAGCGGTAGGATGAGCACACGTTATCGAGGTTGATATGATTAGCCGAGGAGATGAAGGTATACACACATATGGAGGCATCCAGCGATGCGAGCACCCTTCAAGGGCTTCGCCGCGCCGTGCTAGAAATCGATGGAGGGTGAGTATGATGTTCAGTGCATAGAACAGTGGTCGATGAAACTCACCTTCTCCCTCATGTACATGAGTCCTGGCATTTCATTCTGAAATAGACGACCTCATCGATGAACAAACAAGCACTTAAAATCCATGAGTTTTGCAGATATACCTCAGCGATTTCGATCTCCTTGCGACCGAACGCAGCGAGAGAGACATCTATGGCGTCTGATGAGACTTTTCGCCTTCTAAGAAAGGCGTACAAGAGCTTACCAGCGACTTTGTAGACCATTTTGAGGGGAAGGCTTTTGGAGGATGGGAGCGAAGGAAGGATGTGGGTGAGACCTAACACGGCTTGCAGAAAAACGCCTGATCTTGCCCCAGTTTTATCGCGTAAACTATGTTCTCACGCTCCCTCACGTGGCGTTCGACGGTGTTTGGCTCGTTCTTCACACGCGCAGTTCATCACTCAACGGCGACGTTCACCTCGGCCAGCACAAAGAACACGGACGTAGCTCACTCGGGCAAGCTGGGCGGAAAATATCTAGGCACTATAAAATCCTCGAAAAAAACAATATACGCCTGTCATCAATGACGCTCGGTGAGCACGACGGCCAAAAGACTACGACGACGGCCAGTGGTACGAAACCCTTGGAGACAACCAGATGCCGCATCGCGGAAATTCTGCAATATTCCTGCGATTGGTCTAAAAAGGACAATCGCATCAATTGCCTCCCCTTTCCTCGCTTATTCAGAATGTCAGTGTAGTTCTTCTGCTTTAAGAAACATGGGCCACTCATGCTGGATAATATAGTTGTCCCGGGCGACCAGCCGTTGAGATTACACGGCAAGTCAGGGTGGATATCAAGACAGGGGAGGTAGAAATACCTCCAGAAGTTCAGTACGTCGTGCATGCTACCACATTGTGGCCCTCCACTTACCGTACCTGATGTGAGCAACATTTAGCCAATTCTTGCCGAAGGGCAAACCGTGGCGTGACGTTGTCCGATACTCTCAAGACGAGTCCTCTGAGCCTCCAGACTCTCAAGGTCAACAAACCGCAACATAGGCAACTCCAAAGCTAGTGCATTTTTATTTACCTGTAGTCTTCTGGATTTGATTTGCGTCGAATAGCAGCTTCTGAACCCACAAGAGTTTTGGTCTTGAGGGTTCGCAGGTCGTCCAGCTGTGGTGCAGACAATGGCTCTGCGCACTGGTAGCCCCACGAAATGCATGGAAATGGTCGATCATTATCTTCTTCAGACAATGGCGAAGACCAGCGGCCAACTCAGCCGTCGTATTCAGTGCGTTTCGGTGCCTGAGCTGGCGATGAAGCTCTTCTCTTCTGGGCCTTCGGTGAGTCGTTTGTGTATTCGATAATAATCGATTCCGAATAGCCTTGATACACTGCTGAGATAGAAGGAGTCATCCTCATCTCAGCGTATTGTAAACGATGACCTGTCGATGGGTCAATCTACTGTTTGGCGTTCATTGCAGACAAAATGTCACGACGTAGGTGAATTCTTTGATATTGATTTGCTCATCTGTCATATGGCAACTACTGCGGCCTATGTAGTGACATGCAATGCCTCGTCTCTGCGAGGCTCTTGATCGCTATTCCTAAATATCCATGCATCATTCACTTTGGTGTTTCACTGTTCTTTTCTTGCTCTCCGACTCTCTTCTCACATCATGGCTGGCTAACTCTCACACTGTTCCAGAACAACTTCCGGGCCTTGAGGCTATGATTCTTGCCACCGTCATACAATCCGGTCCCGAGTGTACCACCACCCAAAGATTTAGACGACCTTGAAAAGTGCTTGTTAAAGCCTCTTAGTGAGATCAGATCTATGCTACCAGCATACGATGATCATCACCATCTGGGCGGGACTGAGCCCTGGCTGAGTCATGTTGGTCTGTCATGCAAGATCTACACTTACGCGTGCACTATCCAAGCATCATGCACGTCTCCGACGACGTACTGTATTCTGGTCGGGCAAAGTTGATCTTTTGCTGATCTTCTTTCTCTGAATCCATGCGTTTGATCATCCTGTGCCACTTCGGGCTCGCGGAGTCTTCATGTGTTTCTTGATGGAGTACGTTCATATTCTTCGCTCTTAGACGCGACGTCGCCGACGTTTTGCCGAGTCACTTCCCATGCTGGAAGGTTTCCCATGGTTGATTCGTGACGGACTTGACGTCCTCCAGGTCATCTCAGTCTTTGTTTGTTCGCATACGGCTTCCGAACATTTACGTCGTCGTGAGTATCTTCATAAAATCGGCCGAGTTCAAGTTCCATCCATTATAGAACTTTGCAAAACTATAGCCCCACAATGCCATCGTATCACGAACGAAGGGTTATGAGCGCGTGAATTGCTCTCCCAGTGCTCTTGTCAGTGTCAATCTGAGCTGCACTGCTCGTCTTTCTTTATCTTTCAATGCCATTCTCGTTGAACTCGAGTGGATCACTTCCTGGCCGGTGTCGCATCTAGGAAGCTTTGATGCTCAGTTGTACCACCTGGCATCCACGCGAAGTATTCAGCCTACATCACCTCTTATGACTACGTACTACATGCGAGGCTGTTCCGATGCGGAGGGGGTCTAATAATTCGTGGGTTTACAGACGATGATGAGTGATGATCTCCGACTGTTTCTGACAGAGTCCGACTTGGCTCGTGAAGTACGTGGAATCCTCGAGGATTTCGTACCAAGGTTCGATATCATCTCGGCCATGCACGTTTAACGTTTTGATGAACTTTACCTCAATTTGAATGCTCGGCATTTTAGACACCGATGTTCTCTTCAGTGTTCACTATTACCACGGGCACAAGTACCTCGAAGTGCAGCATATCAGAAGGCCGCAATATCATGCAAGACACCGTCCTGCCCCGGATTCTCACGCCACCATTCTGACTTGAGTCGGTGCATAGGTGCTCAAACCTATCCACGAACAAATCAATGGCACTGAGCCAGTTTATATGTACCAGGAAGTCTCTTGACTAGCTCCTCTAGTGGGTGGCTATCCGTAGGAATTTATGCACCCTGACTATAACGTATACGCATGGCAGATCCAGGGCTCACTTGATCCCGAAACCTCTGCCACAGAGCTGCCGGACCTTGTCTGTGTTTTTGGGACCGTTCTAAATGCCCTACGGATAGCCCTACAGTTTCGGTGTAGACCTCAGCGCAATTATTAAGGTGCTGCAGGGACCCGTTTGTAGGTAAGTGTAGATTCGTGCGTCCGACATACACTTCTGCGCCTTTCGGGCTGACTCTTATGAGCATTTGATCGGGATAGATGAACAGTGCACACACTCCCGTCTTCAACATTCCCACTGTATCGACATTCCAATAAACAAGTGCGTCTATTTCAAAGCGTCGAAGACGCTTTGAATACGCACCAGCATTGCCCGGCATATCATTCGCTTTGACTGTGGCGTTCGGCATCAATCCAGCCCCTGTGGCCATGCCTGACCTTCGTTGACTGTGTCAAACTACCCGCCTGAGCCTGGCGTCTTCGTCTGTCTAATCCTCGAAACCTGGAACATATTTCTTTGCGCATCACTAGCGCGTGCCTTCACACAAATTCAGGCGCATCAGAGTACAGAATCATCGACAGGGACCAGCGGAGACCTTAGGGTCAGGTAGGGACCGGAGACGCCTAGCCTCATCCGCAAAGGGGCAAAAGAAGCAGTGGATCTAGAGAATTGATGATGTTACCTACTCTCATTGCCTCGTCGATGGGAACATCAGCACAGAAGCGTCTAGCTCGATTCGACAGAATTGTCGGATGTGTATTGTATACGACGCGGTCCGATGTGAGAACATGTCGATTGCCCTTGCGCTGCGCCACCGCCATCGGCACTCGTCTCGCGTGTACGATACTGGCGAGCATCAACATCATGAGGGGTGAGCGTGTTCTTGATTCAAAATCAAGACGGTGAAGTTGAAGTTTGAAATCGCAAGAGAATGCTTGAGTATATGAAAATATTTGCGTGAAGAAGATGGCAGAGATTTGAGAGTGAGATTTTAAATAGATCGTACCGAACCTGGTGGAACACTGACTTCAGTTCCCCGCGAGGACAATCTGTTACGCTGATCAAGGCATAGTTGTCGTGCTATGCTGCCGAGATCTGAAACGAGTGTTCATTTAGCAAGAACGGACTGTGCGCTTCAACAAAATGCTTATACTTACTGTGTAAAGTAACAATGGACGGTATAGGAAATTCCGTGCAGGATGGCGCATCGTCGGACCGGCAAATGTGATGTCTGGTTCCTAGGGGAGATACGCCTGTTTGCGAGTTATGAAAGCTCGACGTCGTTTGTGATGGACCGAAGACTGCGGGACCACAATGAAGACCATCAGTAAATGCATGCGTACTCAGAGGGCGATTGCTTCTTACCTATAACGGATCATAAGCAGAATTGAGAAAGCGGAGTAATATTCTGTCTTCGGCAGCATTCGGCTCCATGACTCCTGAGTCCTGATCATCAGAGAATGGGTTAGCCGCAAGCTTCATTCGGTGGATAAGCTTCGCTATACCTTCAAAATGAGGGACATCGAACACATATAACTTTCAATGTAAAAGAGTTGTGATCGGACAAGGACGTGAAAGGTGCAGGGTTGCATTTCATAGAGCATGGGAACGCGAATAAGTAAGTATGGCTTCTATGTAGGGGTCGGTCAAGCTCGCGGCGGGGAGATGTACTGACCGATCAACCCTCACGAATCACCGAGCTCATTTCTGTGCTTGAAAGGCTGCAAGCCGAGCGGAGATCCAGAAGATGAAGCGCGGCTTCAAAACGCCGCATCAGTAGGGACAAGCTCCGATTAAACCTGACTCACTCTTTCGAGGTACGCCGTTCAGGCCACGGCTACTAACGTTCAATCTGATCTACCTCGGCCGCGCAAGACCAGGGACGTACGGAAGTAGCCGCAGAGGAACCAGAGACCGATTGGAACGGAGAGCACTTGGTCAAAAAGAAGCCGTGATAAATCATGAAAACTGGTAATCGTCGTCGAGGGTACGACGGTCATTGAAGAGAAAACGCGTAGGAAACGGTATATTGAAAACCTGATCGCTGTAAAGGCATTGGTCAAGAGCCATATAGTTCGAGACCCATATACGACGACATAGGTAAACCAACGCACTTCGGTCGGTCACCATGCCGGCCATTTTACGCAAAGGAGAATGCCTGACTCTTGATATAGAGGGAAGAAGATGTACAGTCGTGAGAGCTCCGCCATACTTACATGGACCACCGACTGAACAGGCCAGAACTGAATGAGAAAAAAATTCACAGCAACGTTCTCCCAGAGTACCTGACTTTGACCTGACCGATAGTGGGTGGCAACTCTATGCCCGAGAAGCATAGGTCAGGCGCGACAGACAGGAAGCGGGGGGATTCCAGCATTGCCTGGACAACTCCGGTTTGAACCATGGCTGTAAGTAAGGTTTGGGACGTACTAAGCAGATCAACGCACCGATCGCACTTACGGATGGGTAGCTACCGTACCCTAGATAGAGCGATCACTCGCAGGCTTCGTGAAAGCAAGCGGCGTCAGAGCGATAATGACGACGGGTGATGCGACGATCAGGTGGTCACAAATGTCTGTGGCTAGCATTCTTGTCTGCTCTTCGAGGTGTGTCCTCAGACGAACACCGGTACTAAGGGAATACTTAACTGCAAGCAAATTCTAAGACATGCATCAACCACAGTGATTGATGATTTTGGCCGGTTGGTCCTGCGCTGAGGGAATCGTACCCTTTGACCAAGCAATGAGGACGAAACAGCTCTAACGATGCTGTCATTCCACCTCTCAGGAGATTAGTCCAAGAGAAAGGCACATAGACTGTGCCGATAGCAACGCAATACGACCCCAATTCTGTTTGTAACAAGGTCCACCGAACCAGAGGCCAAAAACCTTCTCCACCTTGACCTTAGCCCAAACAGACTCCAGTAGATGCCCTGTGCAATTCTCAAGGTAATCACCCGAGGTTGTGACCCACCAAAGGGCTGAGGAAACTAGGCGACCTCTGTGAGGAAGTGCCAGTGGAGTTTTTTCGTGGACGAGCTTGGTCTAGTTATCTGACCGAATGAAGGTCGAGTCAAGACACATGACTGTTTCCGACATGAGAATTGTAGGATCGATGGCCGAAGACTGATCACATACCTTTTGGACCGAACCTGCACCATACCAGCGTTGTGTTTCAAGCATGCTTTGAGCCCGGGCAGACTTGATGTGGCACGGTTCGAAGTCCGAATGGATCTCCGCCACAGGTTCCGAGTCAGACAGTGTAATCATTCCTATGTACCACTCACCACAGTCACTGTCTACGTATTCAAGTTGGTCATGTCTCATGTACGTGCACTCGCTGTCAGCCTGATGTAGACCGGCGCGGGCTCAGGTGTTGTACAGTGTTGGTGACGCCGAGCTTCAGTCTATTCCGTTCACACATTTTAGATTGTGCAGGTCCGCAAGATCCAAGATTCGCTGATCTCCGCTCCACGGGCTTTGTTCTAAGATGAGATGGAGCGAACAGAAATTGCCACAAGGGAAGTTCTCATAGGCTATGCTTATGCTGCTCCATCGGTACTCGCCTCAAATGTTCGCATCACAACATCATTGTCACACATCCTGCCATGAGTGATTTACTGATGAGTTCGTAGTCATGTTCGCAGCTTCAAGCCCCTCCGACGTTCACCACGTAACATCTTACCCTTCGTTTTGGACGATACGAGGTCCAAGAGACTTGATGATAGTTACATCGATAGTCTTGGGGTGCGTCCCGGCGTGAGCTGCTAGCGCTTGATTCAAGATGGTGTGACACTTCAGACCATGTCGCGTGCCTTGTCTGAAACCTTGTTAAGGTACGAACTTCGGGTAGATAGCCTTGACGGTGATCGCTGATTACTTTTCTGTACCGCTTGTCGTGTCATGTTTCCTGTGGACTCTTGTGAACTGTCCCAAGAGCTTGTCTCAGCATGCGGCATCATAGACCCTAACGACCCTTGATCTGCCGCAATTTGTACTGCTAGTCCGCGATAAAATGCTGGCGAGATCACACCGCCTACTGAACAGACGCCAGGCTCCTTTAAATCGACCGCGAAGAGTCTGGCGGCCTCTTTATCAAGGTCGTACATCTTAGCGCACATCCCCTCTTTAATCCGTACTCGTTCTGTCAAGCTTGTCTCTACTCCCTCCACATCTCTACTGAGTCCATCGTCCCCCGCAAAGGCCCTTTCTTCCAGACGATCCCCGACCTATTTCATTTCGCGCTCAGTCCCTGTACACCGTCACGAACGTCATACCAAGCATCTGCTATCCTTAAGGCGCCTTCTTATAATGTCCAGTCAAGATTATGGTCAATGGATCAAAAGTGAGAGCGGTGAGCTCCATCCCCGACATCGTTCGATATTGACATTCTCATTTACATTGGCAGACCGTAGCTCCGATGAGGGAAGACCGTCATCTACGTTGTCTTCATCGAGTTTGAGGGCGGCCATGGGTGAAATCCACGTATCCGGCCATTCCCAATATTCCCCTCCCTCTTCGTACGACGATGCTTCATCCCGCCAGTCTTATCATCGAACCCGTCAGAGCAGCTCCGTCTCTGGTGGTATGTGGCCTACAGGCGCAGTCGGACCATCTCACGGCGTTCCCACGTTTCCTGCTGGCACTCAACCTGTCAACCCTACCTCCTTTCCTTCCAGCTCTACATCCACATCCATGCCAATGGGTAGTACAGGTGGCAGTCAATTCGTCTATCCTGAATATGGAGATCCCAGCATGGCGCAAAATTCTCCGATGGTGTCTTCTGCAGGCTACCAACAGCCGAGACCTCAATCATCCATGGCAGGCCACGCGTCCCAAGCTTTCTCTAGCTCTGGACGGTCCGCCCCCGGGTATCGCACGCCTCGTGGCGTCGATGATGAGCTCCATCAATTGCGCAACAAGATTCACCAGTTGGAACTCATCAACGAGCAGGCGCGTCTACGTATCCGAGAATTAGAGGCGGAGGTCGCGAACCCAGCCCAAGGCACAGCCTACGAACTCCCACAGTCCACGACCGGGTTCCCCACTTCATTCAACACACCCGCTAGCTCCCCTTCCTTCACAGTCTCATGGAAAGCCAGGACCGATGCCAGAACCCGACTTCTCTGCTCATTGAACCGGGCGGGCAACGCGCTCTGCGCTTGGCACGATTCACGTAGGGAGCGGCGCGCGTATCCTCCTCGTATGGCGCCCCAGGGGTATCTCAATTGTGGATGTACATATGAAGAGGCGCTTTTCGAAGAAAGCTTGGCTCGTCATGACGTAGGAAGCTACCATCCTGGAGAGAGCGTTCGTATGGATCCCGCCCTCCGTAATCCTCTCCTTAAGGTTTTGCAGCGTAGGTACGGGTATAAAGATGGAGATTTTGAATGGAACCCTGTGACGGGAAGTTGGGTGGATGGCGAGGGGCCTGATCATTGGGAGGCCAAAGCTGCGTCTGGGTCTTCTGGCCATCGCAAGCAGCGTCCGGACGAGCGGCGTTGAGAGCGAATTTTTTCTTGGCTATTTATTTATTACGCCAGACAGTGATCGCCTTCGTTTTTCTTGTCTATACTTACGTTCCCTCATCATAGAGCTGTAGCTATCTATTATTTTGCTCCTATCTATACCCTCTCCCCCGTCGCACTAGTATCTGCATCTTTCGTTCTTCGCTTGATATCCTGAATCTGCTTTACGATCCATCTCCTACGGACTGAGTGTACATCAGGCATTGACAAACATCCTATACCAACTGTATCGTTAACGTCCTGTGTCCTCCTAGTCCGTGCTACCTATCTTGTTGTAAGTATCATATGTGTCTTGTTGTATCACTTCTGCTCGCTAATACATTCTTGGAAAGAAAGCGCGGAGTGTGGCGTCTTGCGGGCTGCGTTGGATGTCGTGTCGGTGAGCTATGCAGATGCCGGCTGGGTGATACAGTCAAAACACCCGATGAAGGCTTCGACTGTGGTCGAAACTCTCGCGAAGAATCTCAGACGCCTGAAATCGGGCTTCAAGCTTCGGGATTTGGTTTCCCAACGATAGGCGCTTGTCGCAATCCAAGCACTGGTCTCCATGTAGTCGATTTTGCAGTGGCACTGGGTTTGAAATTGGTTACTTGTTTCTGTACATGTCGGTGACTGAGTTCTAGTAAAGAACTGGGCTTTGAAATGTGCGATGCAATGGAGAAGTCTGTGTAGAAACCTTCCGCAGTCACAGACTATGGCCATTGTACATATGTGCATCTCAAAAAGCATGTGCATGTCTCTGCAGTTTCACCTGGCCTCTGAACCCTACGAAGGGATGATCATCGCACCACCATGGCCAAAGGGAACGATTCATGAGAGTAACCATGTTCAGTCTTCACCAAACACCACGTCAAACGGACGCAGAGGCCTTGGGAAAAAAGCACAACAAGTATTGAGAATGATGAACTAAGTCCGAGACGGAGGTCACGGAACCGTACGCGTACGGATACAGAAGGGTAGCAAACAATCCAAAGGTTCCACGGAAGTTTTTCGACGCATAGAATGCCGAGAGCATTGCGGTTATTGAGATGGCCGCGGCGAAGCTATTATGCCGATGGATCAGGAAGACAGCGTGTGCCAGCTCCCAGTAGGAAGGAACTCGACAAGCGCCGGCTACATACGGCGTTCATACATATCTTCTTTCTCAGGTCTCCGAGGTTGACAAGCCACAGCGCTCTGGCTCCGAGATCGCGCTCGAACCATCTGCCAACTATCTGGCAGCCGGGCACGCAAGCAGTCCACAGAAGGAACATGCATGGACGGTATGCTTCTTGGTGATCCCCCTGGCAGATTGAGATTGACCGTGCACGAGCCGTTCATGGTCCCACGCCGCCAGTTAAAAGTCAGACTGAGAGGAGCTCGAAGCAAAAATCGTCGCAGTTTAAACACACCATTGAACAAGATACACATGGGGGTCGAGTTTGCCGTTTTTCTAGTGAATGCAAAGCGATTCGATAAATCAATCGAGAAGGCTGGCAGGGAATAAGTTAGTCCCAAGTACGTAGCACATCCGCACATAAAACAAAAAGCGGGAATAAAAAATCACCGGTCACTCCAGGCCGTCCCTCAAACCCTCCAAATACGAAACAACATCTCGAGCGACGCCCTCTCCAGCTCCATCCCTCACAACTCCGGCCGTACCACCTCCCACAACACCTTCGTCCCCTCCATCGCTACCACGACCATCACCATTCCCATCTCCACCACCTCTCGCCACCCGACTCATAAACTCCCTATACAACCCCACGAACTCCTTCGCATGCCTCGCCAATCCATCCAACTTCGCTCTTCTGACAGATCCAGGAAGCGCATTCAACATGATCCGTTCGTTTTCAGACGAATCGCGAATCAGGAGACCGAAAAGTACGGCGAGGTGGCCACGAACAATATGGGTTCCGGCGTCAAAGTCTTCTTCCGAAGAGGTGGCCGTTGTATCGGGTTTGTAATATTGTAAGTAGACACGGACGAGGCATTCCAGAACGGTGATTCTGTTTGGGCAGTGGCATGATCGAGCGCAGGTGCGAGTGATCCTACACGAAGGATCTACTTCTACACGAAACGGTAAAATGTTCAGTGTCTGATCAATGGCGGAAAGTGAAGGGCGGCGGGACGTACTGATCATGCGACATAATCCCTTCGCCTCCATGTTCGCCTGGACAAGGTTCGTCAATAGCCCCAGGGCGAGACAGAGTCTATCGAAGGCCTGAACATGTTTGTCTTCGGTCTGTTCGAATTCAGTGTCTATCTCCGCAGACGACTTCTTCATGTCCTCCTTAGTATCTCCTTGGAGGGATGCCAAGGCGGCAGTGCATTGTTGAGGACGTGTGATGAGAGAGACGATAACGAGTAGAGTGGGTTCGTGTGAAAGGAGCAGGCCACACCATGTGGCGTTATCGTGTGTCAGGTTGATCAACACTCGGAGGGTCGATTCGAGACACTTGTTGGCTGGTTATCAGGGGGACAGAATAAGGAAGAGAACTGGTTAGTTAGTGAGAGGGGAAAAAGGGTGTATCATAGACAGGGCCTCACCAATGGCATAATGCTCGTCGCGAGAAGGATCGTTGAGCAAGATGGTCGTCACTATGCTCAGTGTGGCCAGCCCGCTGGCTAACCCTTCTTGTCCGTGACCATCGGTCACACGGACACACAAACTTTCTTCCTCTTCGCCAGCACCATCGTCATTCCACCGTCTCAGCCCAAGTAGATAGCTGTCGAATATCCTCAGGCAATGTTCAATATGTTCCAGAGACGGTGTACTGTAGGCCAGTGGCGCTGAGTTATACGACTCCGGAATTATGGGCAGACCAGCTTCATAGGCAGTAAGACGGGACGGAAGGAGAGCTATCTCGGAGAGGAGGGTGTCATGAATGGGTCGGATGTGGGAGGCTTGAAGGCAGGAAGGGGGAAGCGATGCAAGAGCACCAGACAGAAGTAGTCGGAGTGAGGTTTTTTTATTGGAAGAAGTTGAAACAGACTTCTCAATTATATCTCTTAGACGAGACAGCTGAATGGGACGAATGTCATTGATCATGAGGTGGAATACGACAGGGTAGTGTGGAGATACTCACGTAAGACTGCTCCATCCTCCCAATCCCGACCTTCTTCAACTCGGTGTCTGTCTTCCCACTCAGCAGAAGTTCGAGTGGATCTTTCCCTCGGCCAACTGCCTCTAGCATACGACAAAGCACATCGACAAAATCATCTTTCTGGGCCAGGTCCTGTAGTTCTCGTGGCGTCTGTGCTGCTAATGCAGCAAAGACGACTAATATAGTGTCAAGGACCACATCGCCATCGCCGGCACCAGACTCTCGGAGCACATCCCAAGCTCGCGAAAGGAAATCTGTCGCTTTGGCTCGGCGGGAAAAATCGGGATCGCAGAGTTTGGTGACTATCTCTAAAGCGCTGGAGACGACGATAACAATTTAGGCAAAATTTAGAAGTCAAAATGAGTGGAGAGTAGGAGAAACGAACCTGCCCCTTCGTACACCAATAGCTTCCTCTCCGCTCATCCCCTCGAAAAGATATCCAACCTCGTCTGTAAACCTCCTACTTTCTCCCTTACTCCTCATCTCCGTGATACTCTTCACATCGTTCATCATCCCCGGTGGCAAAGCCGCCTCCCTGGCCTTCGCTTTCGCCTCCTTCTCCTTTTCTTTCGACTTCTTCTTCCCTCTCGACTTCTGCGACTCCTGTGACTCTTCCGGCTCGGACTCGGAGTGCTCGGAGTCTGAGAAATGTAAAGGATCATCGGAAGAGTTGTCCACGCCCCATCGTTCACGGAGTGCTGTGTACGACTCTCGGGTCTCTAGGCCCAAATCATCTTCGTCTAACACCGAAGAGCCTCCCATAGCAGCGCCACCGATAGCCATGCCCATGTTGGATGCACCTCCGGCAGGAAGTTCGACAAGGAAGGATCGTGAGGCGCCTGCATATGTGCGTATCTGGGCTTGAGGCTGGACGAGAGGCATGACTCCCGGCCGAGTATTATTCTGATTATGCTGCGCTTGGCTCTGGTCTTGGCTTTGGCCTTCAGAATGCTGAGAGTGTCCGGCGCCCACAAGGTCAACTCGAGATGCTGAGACACCGATGAGGCCTGAGTGAGAATGAGATGCGGTGGAAAATGATCCTGTCAAGTCGATGACTGTATCGTTTCCTCGGAGGGATGCTGAACGGCGTAACGCCGGTTTCGAGTGTGAATCTTCGGAGGATATGGAGATGACTGAGTCGAGCGATCCGTCCAGGTTAGATTCTGTCCGAGAACGCGCCAGCATACGCTTCGTCAATGGGACTTTGGGTTTCGCGTTTGATAAATCGGTACCAATAGGCATGGTCTCATTGATTGGTTTAGAAGGAGAGAAATTGAACAAGTCGGATAGGTCCTTAGGCACCGATTTGGATGAGGAGGTGCGAGAGATCGTTGGGAGGACAGGGAGAGTATCTTCGCGATCTATGTTCGGTTTCGTTGGGGAGGGGCCAAGCGAAGGGGGTAGCGGAGTGAGGGGGCTGAAGAGATAGGATGCGGGAGGTGCACGGGAGGGAGTGCGCTCTCTGGTGGACGCTTCGGGAGTTTTCGATCGAGAGGGAGGTTTGGCTGGACGGGGCCGTGGAATTTGCTTTGTTGATGAGGGCCGCGAGTGAGAATTGCCATTTGGAGTTCGTCGGGATGATGAGCCTACTACCGGTAGAATATCATCTGCAGAAAAATCCCAAAATACGTGAGAAGGCTATTACAACACGAAATATAGCTCACATACCATCGTCGAGGTCTAATATCTTCATGCGTATAGGAACTGGAGAACTGTTTCAGAGACGCAGCGGGCAGCGAACAAGACAATTGCACAGACCTCCTGTTCCCGAGTTTGATTGACCGTCCCGGGGCGATGGTCCTCGCGTTGGTCCATGTGTCGGTTTTCTCTCGTGTTGAGAGGACTTAGAGGTAGATTCTGGGGAAAATGGACAACTCAGCGTCAAAAAAATACTGGATCATCCTCACAACTCACTGTGCACGGGTTTGCTGAATTCTACGGAGGTGTCTGGAGAATGTCCAAGAGATATGAGTTGTAGCCATTGTGTCAGAAGTGTGATCTGTACCTCTAGTGGGTGTGATAGGTGGTGGTTCCATCGTTCGAGAAGAATTAGGCGATTTAGATGAATGGGGCTTGGGCCCTTTAGAAACAGGCTTTGGTCGTGGTCGTGGTCGTGATTGTGCGAGTACATGTGCATCTTCGTGTGGAAGTTGACTGTTTGCTACGAAGGTGTTTGACGTCAACTGGAATGCTATAGAATGCTGAACTAGTCAAGGAGGCGAAAAGGTCCTTACATGTGCTGGTCTGGGTGTCTGAGTCATTTGATGGGTTAGAGACCGCATTTCTTACAATGGCGAGCGAACCTACCGTTATGAGAAATTACAGGACGATGTTTCTTGGGTACATTGGGGCTAGGTGAGCGTTTACGCTCCGAAGGCTCTCCATCTACAGCTTTCCGTTTCGTGGCACCAGCAGTCGCCACTTTAGTCGGACTAGGCTTTCGCGGCGAAGTGATGAGTACTTCAACTTTCGAGCGTCGTTTGGGCGAGCTTTGAGGAGTTCGAGGCGGTTCCGTATCAGAGGGATAGCTTTCTGAGAGTCGGGAGGGTGTATCTGAACGGTGTTCAGTAATTTATGATGCAGTGAGAAGGAAGCTGGAAATGAACAGAAGCTGAACTCGCACCTTTCCCTCGTTTCGTAGGTGATATACGTGACGAAAGCACATTCTCTTCCGCATAATCTCCACCATCATGGAAGTTCGATGGGCCTGATATATTTCGGGGTTGGCTGACAGCTGTCCGCGATTTAGAGTTGGGTGACAATGGCACGACGACCTCAACATCCATCCGTGGTCGTTTGCGAGGGGTTGATACAGGGGATTGTCGAGGTTCTTCATCGCTAGAATCAGTCCCTGGTAATTCTGGAGTAAACTGTCGTTTGGCAGGCCTTCGGCGGTAGGTCACCCTGGCGCTCATGGTGGTGGTGGTCAATGTCAAGAGCGGTCAAGACTGAAGTGGATTTAATTCCGTAAGCGGGGTAATTGTGACATAACGCGTTTGTCACACAACCGTAACAGATCTCCATGTTGAGCGTGACACCCATTCTTGTTCTCGGACTTCGTGTGCTCGCGGCCTCAATTATCTCCGTCCATTTCCCCTCGATTTATCGTCTTCTGGAGAGGATATGGACGTCCTACAGGCGCGTATAGACAGTTTCGGAAAATCAAAACGAGTCAAGCATGGCTCGTCAAAGCGCACGGTTACAGTCAAATGGCCTCACCCATCCTCCTTCATCGCCACACCTCACGCGCTCGCCGAAGCCGGTTTCTATTACAACCCATCACCAGACGATACGGACAACGTGGAATGCTTTCTATGCGGCAAACAACTTGGCGGCTGGGAGGAAGACGATGATCCATATCGATTACATTGGGAGAAGTGCAGAGACCACTGTCCGTGGGCAGTTGTGAGATGTGGCTTGATTGAGGATGTTGATAGGAAGGGAAAGTAAGTCTTATAATGCATTTGTTGATGACGTGTAACAGTTATTAATGCAACACCTCTTTGCGTGTTGACAACTTTCAGTTATCTTTTCAAAGACTCGTCGCGAGCCCCTCAGGGCAAGGTGATGGAGAAAGCGCGTCTCAGCACATTCCGAATCAATAATCCCTGGCCTCACGATTCCGCCAAAGGACACGGTGCTGCCTCTTTGAAGGTGCGTTTCTAAATTATTGCATTCCCCATACAATGCATATTGACAACGGCGGACGCGTAGATGGCGAGAGCAGGTTTCGTCTATGCTCCTCAACACTCTGGAGATGACACCGCCACCTGTCTATATTGTAACGTCTCTCTCAGTGGCTGGGAGCCCGGAGATGACCCTCTGTGAGTCTTCACACCTACTTCTCCGTCGAGAAACCCCATCCAGTCCTGTTCGGATCGCCACACGGCTTCACACTATAATGGCTCATCGTGCGGCGTCCGGTCTATAGTGAAGAGCACCGCAAACGAGAAGCCAGATCCGGCCTCCCATGTCCCTTCTTCTTCGACCAACCATCAAATCCCCTCGGCAAATCAACCTCCACCAAACCTCCCTCAACAACCGCCACCACCACAGCATCCAAGTCCCGCCCATCCACCAAACCGCCCTCTAACTCCCAGACACGCGCTAGATCGGTCTCGCGCAAAGTCCCAACACTTTCCGAAGACGAAGCCTCGGATGAGCTCGGGCCTGCACCTACATTAGATGAGTCTACTGCTACTACGGGGACGAAGAGAACAAGGAAGGCATCTGGTACCCTTACCACTGCGAATCCTCTAAGCCAGAGTCAGAGTATGAGGAGGAGTGCACGTGGGAAACCGACGCCTGCGACGAGTGAGGACGAGGTGGATGGTGGTGCTAGTGGGAGTGATGCTGGTGCCGGCAGGGCGGCACTGAGCAAGAGCACGAGAGGTAAAGGGAAAGGGAAGGGAAAGGTAAAAGAGATGATTGCGGCGATTGAGGAAGAGGAGGATGATGAGGTAGTGGAGGTAGAACCGAAGGCCACCGCGAAGGGGAAGGGGAAAGCAAAGAAAGGCCGGGCCACGACAGCGAAGACGAGAAACGTCGAGCTAGAAGAGGAGGAAGAAGAGCCGCATGCTGAGGTGACGGAGGTGAAACCAAAGAGAGGAAGGTCGAAGAAAGTGCCAGAGGTGGTGGAGACTAAAGTTGAGGAGGACGAGGTGGAGATACCGATACCAGAGCCGAAGAAGAAGAGAGGTAGACCGAAGAAGACCATGGAGCCCACGTACGTCGACGATGCCGTGCCGGAGGAACCACCGACCAAGTCGAAAGGTCGCAAGAAAGTCGAGGAGAGCGAACCTGAGGAAGAAGCAGAGCCAGAGCCAAAATCTCGCGCCGTACGGAAACAGAATTCGACAGTCAACCTCAAATCTAAGGTCAAACCCGTACCGCAACCGCCGCCACCACAGGATGAGGACGAGGACGAGGATATCGAGATGTTGATTGAGGAGCCCGTAGAGCTTGAGCCGCCCCCTCCCAAGTCTAAGCGGACTACGAAGTCGAAGACGATCGCAAAAGTCCTATTACCAGAACCAGAGGATGCCATGGACGATGAATCTGATGTCGAAGCGCCCCCTCCTCGCAAAGTCAAACCAACGAAGCCTAAGGAGACAGCGCCGCTGATACCATTCCCTTCGATTCGAGATGAAGACGAGTCCCAGTCCGAGGTCGAAATTCCGTCCGCGAAGCTTGGTCAAAAGGATGTCAAGTCGAACGCACGTAGTCCTCCTCCTACTCTGGAACCATCCGGATTTGATGACAACGAAGAGGTTGAGGAGTATGTTGCGCCACCGCCACTTCCAAAGCCGAAGGTCGAGAAGGCTCCCAAGACGAACGGCACAGTCAAAGCTCAAATAACCTCTCAACACTCTCAACAGTCTACTATCTCTGGTGAGCTCCCTTTGCTTTCCTTCCTTGTCCGTCATTCAACGATACTCACCAGGAAACTTTCCAGACGAGGACGATGCCATGGACGATGAGCCCCACGCTCCGTCACCACCTCCGCCCGTGAGGACCAAAAAGCCCTCTGGTGCCAGCGTCCCGGCCAAAAGACCGGCGCCTGACCCTGCCTCATCGTCCTCGCATACTCGTGCACCCGCACCACCCTCCGATGCCGAACGTTCTCGTCTCGATGTCCCGAGACCATCTAAGTCATCCAAGCGTCCTGCTTCCCCGATGTCAAGACCGCGCTCGTCGTCCGAGTCTCAGACATACCATAGTCTTGGAGACGATATCCAAGATGACATGGACATCGATCATGCTCCGCAACCTATTGAACCACAGACGAAGAAGAGAGCATCTGCGGCACCACAGCAGCAGGTGCCACAGAACCCTGCGTCGAGTTCTCGGATTATAGATACGCCCGTTGAAGATATTGAGCGACCACCGAAAGTCAAGTCAAAGAAGAGCGGGAAGTCGAAGGCAAAGCCGGAGTCTTCAGGACGTCCACCTGCGTCGGTCGATCACCGAGCTCTGTCGAAAGACGAAGACATGGACGTTGATAGTGAGGCTCCTCCGCGTTCGAAGTCACGTCAAGACCGAGACGAGTCGTCGAAGAAATCGAAGGCTTCACGACAGCCGAATGGCCATTCCGCAGATACGTCCCGCACTACCCAACCTCAACGCACCCTACCTCCGTCTCCCCCGCCAGAGGATGTTCAGCGACAACCTAGCGCCACCGCCACAAAACCCCACTCTGTTTCCGTTCCTCCTTCAACACCTCCTCGCCTAGTCCCCTCCTCTTCTCGCGACCATCCGAGCTCCCCAACTGTCGCGAACGGGAACTCTGACCCCTTCGACGTGGATATGGCGATAGCGTCGAGGGAAAAGGAGTTGACGGAGGAAGAGCGGGCGATGACGGTCGAGCAGTGGTTGAGGCATGAGATCGAGACGCAGTATGAGGACTTGAAGAGGGAGGGGGAGAGGCGGATTAGGGAGTTTAGGGAGCAGGCGGAAGAGAAGAGGAAGAGGATCGAGGCGCTGTAGCTGTGAGCTTGCTTGTGGTCTGGGTGGTTTGGGCGGCTTTGTGTGTAGTTCCCTCGCTCTTCGTTTTTCTGTTGCCTCATTTTTCGCGACTATTGTTCGGTTATTTTTTTTTCTTCCACTTCTTACTGCATAACATTTGCTCCCTTGCTCCAGCTTCGACGGACCGGTTCATCTCGGACTTGTTGCATGAGAGCATAATCAACCACGCGGACATATACATACATACGTTAGAATTCTGATACCTGGCACTTGCATGTGCTGTGGTAGTCATTTCTTGTAGCACAATGTGATTTTATCTGCATTTTGAAGCGTTGACGTTCGTCACTCGTTCACCACACAAGTTTCAATCTCCAGGCGTTCAGTGTCGATGTGGATCCCTGAAGCCCAAGCTGTTGGGTTCGGTCTCTTCGAGTCCATCCTGAGGTATAGTATGCCATTGTGATATCGGTGTAAGTAGTATGTCCGCCAAAACGACGGGAAAAAACAAAGCAAAGCAGAGACAAATCCCGAAAAAAAAGAGTCCATAAGTATGTACGAAATCAGAGTCAGGGTCCGCTCGAATCGTAAATATGTATGCAGCGCTCGTGTGTACCTTGGCGTATGTAGTAACCACCAATCAGCACACGGATCGGAACGGCGACTCGTCATGAAACTAGAAACGAGCCGGGAGGATGATGGTAATGGTAAGTATGATGGGTAAGTTAGCGTGTGGGGAGGGGGTAATGATGTACTATGCCATGCTGCAGAACGGGAAAACAGAAACGAGTCGACGACACAGAGAACTAGGTATCGGATCCACAAAAAAGCTCCATCCATTGAGGCGCTTTACAGCAACAGGGCCGCAAAGCCCATCATCACCGCACCCGCCACAGCGCCAACGACAGCCCTCGACGCACCCACCGCCACAGCCGCACTCGTACTCCCACTCGACGTCGAGCTCGACGTCGCCCCGGATATCGTCCCCGTCGAGCTCCCGCTCTTACTCCCCGTCGCGCTCGCAGACCCAGACGCACTAGCAGAGCTCGAGCTGGGGGGTGCAGCGCTCTCGATAGCGGAGACCTTGGTCCATGCAGCCGCGGCGTTCGCGGTGGTGTCGTTCTGGTTGTACGGGAGGTAGGAGACGGCACCGGTGGAGTCGAGTTGGACGATGGAGGAGAGGCCGCCGAAGTAGAATGCGGAGGCGTCTTTGGTGCTGGGCCCGGCGAGGACTTGGGTGGAGTTGGTTTCGACGTTGATGACGTAGGTTGCGGAACCGTCGTCGGGGATGAAGACGAATTCTTGTTGGACCTGGAGGGAAGGGTGTACGGTGAGTATGGATGTTCATATAAAGATAAGATGGTACAACGTACGCCGGACGCTTGGAAAAGGGAGGTGGCCTTTCCGTGGGTGGCGGGGAAGCTGTCGCCGCTGGATGCAGGGTACGACTGAGCCTCGGGTTGGAAGTAGGAGACTAATAAAATGAAGATATGAGTGAGAAGTTGACAACGAATTATTGAAGGAATACGGACAGTGAATGACGAAGATGTCGGCAGAGCCGGCGGAGACACCGGAGACATCAATGAAGTGGATATGGTTTTGGGCGAGGGCCATGACGGGGGCGTAGTCGCTTCCGTAAGGCGTAGCCTCGACGTCATTCCAGCTGAGAGCAGAGCCAGTAGCAGCAGTCAGAGAACTCATGTCGAGGTCGAATAGCTCGCCCTTCGACACGGCATCTAAAAATAGGATTCGAAGACGCGATCAGAATTATTGGGAAAACTTGAGGACGGAATGAGTTAAGGTCTGCGTACAGATGACATTGGTGTCGTGGTCAAGGACGGCTTGGAAGTTGGTGAAATCGAATGAACCGGCGGTGGTGGTCTGGGCAGACCACGATTTGGCGGTGGCGTCATAGATGTAGACGTCGGAAGGGTTGGACTTGTCGGCGTTCAGGAAGTAGATGGCGTTATAAAACTATAATTCGTGTGGTCAAATTAATTGAACATTGGTATGGACAAGATATGACCTTACCTGGGAGAGGTAGCAGGTAGTGTTGGTACCGTCAAATGGACTAGAAAAACACGGTCTCGTCAGCCCGTAGTTGAAAATAGCACAGATGCAACCGAACAAGGTGCAGGTTAGGCGTGGCACGTCGAGCGAGGAATGCAGCGCGACATCGCGTCGACCCTTCCACTAAATCCTTGCTGACTCCCAAGGAAATCCAAAGTCCTCCGAAGGTAAAAGAAGAGCGTTCCTTGGACTACGCTGTGAAGAAACGGAACTGCGGTACTTACGGACGTCCAGTAGCGGTGATGTCACTCGCAGTCCCTACAAATTCAACCTTCATGAGCACGAACAAGATGCTCAGAACAGAAAAATCCGACATACCGCTACCCCATTGATCCTGTGTACTAGCATCCCAGTCTTTCCCATCGAGACCGAACGCGAGAAGGTTCCAGTTAATGTCGAATGCCACACAAGCGGAAGCGCGCACAGCGGCGGGAGCGGCGGCAAAAAGAGTGGCGATGGTGAGCAAAGGCGCGAGCATATTTAAAGAGATAATAGTTGGAAGAGGGTTGAGGGAGAAGAGAGTCCGTGGCAAAGAGTGTGGGCGTCGTGAGACGAGAAGTTCTGTTGTTTCCTGCTGGCTTCACTGCTTCTCCACGGTCATAGCAGCCCTTATGTTTTCCTACGCTTCTGACCCTAAAAGCGAGCATTGTGGGTAGATTGCAACATCTTTGACGCAGACTAGGCTGAAAATGGGTATAATTGTCCACTAAAGTGTCCATCCTCCTGACGATTGCCTGACGACCTCCGTCACTCCGTGTTTGATCGTCAATTTCATTTTGATTCAGACCTTCTCCTCCGGCTTCTTTGAATCCCTTGTGGCGTACATCGAGTTCTTTCCACGGACCCTACAGCTAGCATTATTCGCGTCTCTTGAATGCTCCCCTATTATATAGCTTGGTGCCAGTTCTTGTTCCATAAAAAACAACTTAAACTCCGAACAGGTCCATGGGGATCTTCAATCTTGCTCTGATGGAACTTCATGAGAAAACCTAAACTAGGCCGCGTTTGACAGCGCCACAGCGCGCCGCTCCTCTTTGTACCGACGATATACTTAACTGGCGCAGGTAACCGTCAGCGCATCGGCCGCGTTTGCTCGCAACTGTGCTATATAACTCGCCGGGCTACAAAAATGGATAGGCATCCCTCTTTCTGCCTTCACCAAGTTTCCCCGATCGTTCCACTGTTTATTCCCCGCTGGCGGCGAGTCCGAGTCCTTTATCATGGCTGTTTCAATTGAAGATGCGGCATTATTATCCCTCTCTGTCGAGATGCTGATATACGGTATGCATCTGCATTCTCATCCATCCGTATTGTCGAACCCACTCGAACATGTCATTATGGGCTTGCAGGAAGCCTTCTCACTTTGGAGGTATTCGTGATTAATACCCTCCTGGACAAACGAAAGAATGGGGGGAAACACGTTGGGGTCGCTCTTCTTCCCGTTGCTGTTCTCATGCTAGCGCTCGCCACAGGGGTACCTCGTCCTCGCATCTTGCAGAACTCTTCGGTAGACTAATCATACTTTCGGTTCACCAACCTTCTGCTAGCATTTTGTTGTCGACGTCGTCAAAGCCATCAACACGTTCTCTGTGCTCAAATATCATGGACACGACGCTGCATCGAAGTACTACCAGTCGCTCTCCGATCCTCTGTTTTTGGCCAAGAACTCCATATATCTGATTCAAACTTCACTCGGTGACGGAATTCTGGTCCGTGCCAGTCGTCATCTCTTCTTGTTCTCGTATCTTACGCCGTAAATGTATGTGTCAGCTTTGGCGATGCTATATTGTATGTGGCAAAAACTGGCGCGCCATCATCGTTCCCGTCTTGTCTATCCCGCCAACGATGAGTACGCCCATCCGTTATTTCTTTCTCGATATACGTTCTTCGGCTGACCTTGTGATCTATCAGTCGGTGGGACTATCTCTATTATTCAATGCAGTCTCGTTAAGAACCAAAACCCGAACGATGTCCCTCTGAACCCTGCGATCATCCTCAGCTACGTCTGCACGCTCATCACCACCATATACTGCACATGCAAGTTTACTTCGTCCCTCTTCTTCCTTTCCCGCAACCACCCACTAATCAGACATTTGACCACAGCCGCCATCTCCTGGAACGTCTACAGAAGTAGCCGCATATCGCAGTCGAACCCCATCGCTGGCAGCCTCGCCTCGCGCGTCATCTTCGCCGTCGTCCAGAGCGGCGCTCTGTATACTTTCGGCATCCTTGCGTTCCTCGTCACTTACCTCGCAGGCACGCTCCTGCAATGCGTCCCGCTCGATAGTGTCACCCCTCTCGTCGTACGTCTCATTCTCATTCTTATTCTCACGACCTCTCGTTCCTTGTTTGGCACACCTGCGGTGTTTCATGTCAATGTGCAATCTGATGCGCCACTGCTCCCTTGCTACAATCATCACTTAACATTGCCGCTCGACCTGTCAGTGTCATCTGAAGTTCGCATCTTTTGCCTGTGACTCCCGTGCTGATCCCTCGTTGATGCGTTCGCTCTGTCCATCTTTCCTTCCATTCCTGTCTCATACATCCCCGAATCTGAACCACGAATCAGAAAACATAAGCCACATCACTGACTCACTCATCATCCATCTCTATCTAACACACAACAGGGCGTCACATTCTGCCTCATCATGATGCAGCTCCGAGCCCCTCGAAACGATCAATATGTGGTCAATAGCGACGGTCCGGTAAAGACTATCCCCCGCACGACGACGCGGATATCGTTCGCTCCCCCGTCCCGAGGCACCTTTATGACTTCAACCATCACGTCTAGAGTCGCCCCGGTCATCAGTGAAGACAACGACGGTGTGGTGAGAGATGGAGATGAGGTGTATACGCTGGAGATTCCGAAGCAGGGGGACGTTTATAGAGCGAGTTCGGACACGGCTTGGAGCAGGGAGACATTGTCACGGGTAGCAACCAGTAGTGTGGGGAAGGAAGCGGCTAGCGTAAATGCCGAGAAAATAGAGGGGGAAAGTTTGGCTGTCAGAGATGGCAGAGAAGAAGGAATAGTGGCGTACGAGCTGGGCGATTTAGCTTGAGTTGACAGGGTTGTTTATTGTTGTACTTTTTGTAAGGGTACGGAAATGTTCTGATCACAGGTAGTGTCCAGAGTCGTCGCCGGTTTCGTCTTGGGCGTTGAGATTTGGATAAGTAAAAATTATGATCATGACTCAGGCGTAGCGCGGCGATTCTAGTGGTTGTGTCTTATCCTTTGCATCAGCTTGCGTCCAAGATAACTGAAAATCCAAAGAGAGAGACCAACAGAAAAAAAACGAAGATATCCTCAGATATATCCATGACGTGACCACCGCAGGGGTCGAACCTGCAATCTCCTGATAACACAGCAAGTCGTAGTCAGACGCGATGCCATTTCGCCAGGCGGCCATGAAAATGTTTCCTCAAACAATGTAGTGATTAATGATAACTGCATAGCACGAAAATACCCATAAATGCACGGGATTGTCTTCACATGGCCAACTCCGACTCGCTACTTGCTCGCTACTATATGCAACTGCTATGCCTCAGGAATTGAAAACCCCTCCGCTGTCGTTTGCGACCAGCCTCAATGATAACACTCTAGGCTCTCCTGGAGTTACACAGCATTCTCTACCCCTTGCATATCCTCTCCCACTCCCAATCTTGACCGGTGATGAACTTGCTGCCCATGTTTGGGACGAAGACGAGATCTGTCTACATACCGTTGGCTCGCTGCAAGGGATGGGCCCGCCCTCTATGGCGACGATCTTCGACATCCGCTTTCGTCGCTGGTACAAGATCATTTCTGACCGAGAACCACCTGATCTAGAAACCGAAAATGCGGATGAGATCTTGGAGGATCCTTACTGGCTTGACATCCTCCGCAAGAGCGGTCACCGTGGTCGCGATGACTTCAATGAGATACACGTCTCTCTCGACGAACAGATTTCCACCTATCGCTTGAACCCGATCGAGCGCAGTGGCATTCCAATTTATGGATTAGCACCGCCCCCGCCTGCCACATCCATCCCTACCGTCATCTACCACGAGCTTCGAAACAGGCAGTACCTCTTTCGGTCTACAGAGACGTGCACGTGGGGAGACCGGCAAGGCGTCGTGTTCAAGCAGATCATGATGGGTTGGGGAGAGGTTGCTCGATTTCACCGGGAGATCACGTTGCTTCGCTGTTTGCGCAAAAGCGAGCACTTTCTCCCCGTCCTGGCATATGTCGTGGATGAACACGGCCGTATGCGAGGTTTTCTTAGCCCATATGGAGGGAGATCTCTGGATAAATTATCGATGGTTCGGTGGTGGTACCTCCTGGGTGCGTTGGAAGGGTTGAGGGAGATCCATTCTATCCCCGTCGGTATGCTTGAGGCACCGTTGGGTCGCGAGGAAGGAGGTTTGGAGCATTCGGAGCATGCTGAGCATGGGGATATTTGTGCACGAAATATAGTGGTGGACGAGTGCGAAAAGGTACGGCTAATAGATGGGGGTAACAGGGTGCAGGATTATCAGGGAGATCGGGTTGCGTTGGCGGAGATGGCGGAGGGGCTGAGGGATAAGGCAGAAACACAAGAAGATGCGGAGCGGATTGATCAGATAATTTGGTTGCTTCGGGGCAAGAGAACGCTCGATGATATTATTCGACACTTGCGCAATCCAGAGGTGCGTTCTTCTTTCTCTTCTATTTTCCTCTCGACTTCAATCACTACTGTATTCTGAAAGCTCATTGCTCAACTGGAGACAGCCGATTGATATATGACTAGAACAGCAGATAGTGCTTTGTGGCATGAAAAAAATTGTGTCGTGCTCCTGGTCAGTCTAGGAATTTTACAGTGTTGACTTGCCGCCGTTGAAGTAATCATTAATATATTGCTCAGCTGCCCTGAGAGCTGCATCTCGGCGAGACCGAAGGAAGAGAAACAGGGAGTCCACGGCCGAGAAAGTACTCAATTTCACTAGGGGGACTCGTCTGCGGGCAGTGGGTGGGGGTCCACATATAGACGTCAGTTGAGCGCTCGAAGGAAGGGGAAAAAAGGTTATTGAGAGTAAGGAGGCAGACACAGAACCGAGAAAATGGAGCGCCGTCAGTTCGGTACTGCCGTTACCCGGGTGCCATCTGCTTTTGTTTTCGGCGACCGCCTGCTCGGGCCACCACTCTTCTCCCACCATCAATCACCCTCCTACCCGGACCCCAAAATTCTAACAGTTTCGAAACTCATCATGATACCCGACGGTACCGTGAACACACTGAAGGGTGTAGAGAAGCATCGGGGCTCCATCATATTCCCCTTCGATTCTCACTGATATAGGATGTAGAGACTTTCCGTATGCTATGAAAGGATCCCTCACTTAAACCTCGAAGACGGGGGCGACTGGGCGATTCGACTTCGAGTGCCTTGAGCTTCCTTTTCACACTGAAAAGCTCCGTGACATTGAACATCGTACGACTCTATCAACGTGCGGCTTCAGTGCTTGTAGCAGCCGCGACGACATTCGTTCGTGATAACTTTCGCAGATGTCCTCTCTCATGAGTTGGAGTGTCGCTACCGCAACTCTCACTGTCTTACTCGTATCACGTTTGGTCAAGTATTGGGATGATAAGAAGGTACGGCTTTCTTCTCTAGGACGACACTGCAACGCTGAATGTAACATTACTAGAAAATGGGATATCTCCCGGGACTGAGGTCGTTGTTTACCCCCATCTCGCCCTTCGGAGCGCTGCTCCCTACGGTGAGATGGAATCCAGGTCTGAGCTGGCAGTGGCGATGGAGAAATACTGGTATGGTTTTTGACTTGATCAGCTCACACCCATTTAACCTGCTCTTCAGTATACGAGCGTGCAGGCGTAGAAACAATCTCAGTTCTGGCTTATCTCTTCGGCCGTCCCTCGATCTACACCTGCTCCATAGAAGTTGCCAAACAAGTTGTCGCTACGAAGGGGCAATTCGAGAAACCATTGGATACGTCTCAAATTGTTCTGTGTGTAGCTTATGTTCTTCATGTCGGTGTATACTGGCTGAGATGGATCTTCGTCCTCAGCCTTTGGGGGCCTAATATATTCGCTGCAAACGGGGAGGTGTGGCGGAGGCACCGCAGCATCATGGCTCCTTCCTTCACCGCAAACACGTCCGTTGTTCTTCCTTTTAGTCAACCGATTACACCTAATCTGTTATATATTAGGTATTCCTATGTTTGGAATGAAACTCTTCGAGCATTCCGAGAGATTGATGCGTATGAATGGGAGGGAAAGGATGAGATCATGCTTCCTGCAGTGAACGATATCACAAACAAGGTATTTCTTCTACCACTGTTTTATTGGTTGGCTCTCTGATTCGTCTACAGTTCGCGCTGGTTATCATATCCAGGTGTGGGTTCGGAAACCCTTTGCCCTGGAAGGAGCTCACGAGTGCGAGTGGAGAGATGACCTTTGCTGAGGCGCTCATGATTGTGTCGAACTCTTCAATCATACGTCTCGTAACTCCTCGGTGGATGTATGGGCTCCCAATCAGAAGGTCAGAGTGTGTGTTTTATCATCCTTCCTGCGTTGACTCATCCTTTTGTTCAGACTACACGAAGTCGAAACAGCATACACTACTTTTGGGCGCTTTATCAAATCGTTGATACATACTCGTCGGCAGGAATTATCTGACGGTATCATCAAGGGTGACGAAACCTTTCAAGACGTCTTCAGGCGTATGCTTGAAGCAAGTGAAACAGAAGGGAGGCTGGCCATGACAGACGACGAACTGGTGAGCCGTCTTTCTTTGAGAAGCCTCACACGCGGTTAACTGTGCTCTGAAGGCCGGAAACACCTTTCTCATGATGTTCGCTGGACATGGTGACCCCCTTTGTGTATCAGTCACAAGTACAAGCTCACACGTCCTTCAGAGACCACCGCGCGCACACTCGATGCGACCATCGGCTTTCTGGCTCTATATCAGGACATACAGGAAGAAGTATACCAAGAGATCGTCAATGCAGTCACTGTGGACCCCGAGCTTGTGAGCGTTCCTGCCACGATGTCGCATTTAATCGTGAATGATCATCCTTTCCAAGAACTTCACCAGCATGTCTAGCCTCGTAAAGGTTCAAGCCTGTTTTCTTGAGGCAGCTAGACTCTTTCGTAAGCCTGTTAAATCCTTCAATGAGAGCTGAAACTAACTGCGAAGCATCAGCTGCTGGCTTTATGATGATACGAGACACCACCGAGGACCTTGTTTTGACGACCACGAATAAGCAAGGCGAAGAAATCCCACTACCACTCAGCAAAGGCACTCGTTTGGTGATAGATGTTGTAGGCATGCGTAAGTGTATTCCAAAGTTCTCCACAGGCCTGGACGGAGGTTTGACTTTCTACGAAGATTACAATCCTCGCCACTTCCCAGATCCAGAAGAATTTCGTCCACACAGATGGTATAACGCGAAGGAGAACGATATGTCCATGTTCTCATTCGGTCCTCGCGCATGTACGTGGATTGTGCATCTTCTTAGTCTATTTTCTTACTCTCACGCAGGCATTGGACGGCGCTTTGCGCTTACAGAGGCGGTCTGCTTCTTAGCTCAACTTCTACGGGAGTGGAAGGTGGATGTTGTTCTCAATAAAGGAGAGTCTCGTGCTCAATGGAGAAAGCGAGTGATGACGGAGGTAACAACGATGAGCCTGGGTGTGGGACCTGTTCCGGTAAAACTCATACGTCGCGCGAGGGAGTAGCCTTGGAACGTCGATGCTATGTGAGCTGGTTCCATACCGAATACAACGCCGCTATGCGTGACGACTGTTTTGGTGGGCGTGAGTATCAACGGGTTACCTTAGAGTTGGTTTGTGGTTATTCGCAGACTTCCGTGTCGTGCTCGAGGATGTCCACGACAGGTTGCTTCGCAGTAACGATATTAAACTCCTCAATCCGTTTGTGATGAGCCGTATCGTATGATCTGTCAGTTTTGGGGGTACTCCGGATCGAAGGTAATAGAGCCAGCAATCGACAAGCGCCAGGGCCACAATGCACAATACGCGGAGTCGCGAGTTCAAGAAAGCAATACGAAAGCGTGCAAGTATAATACAGGAATTAAAAAGCGAGCGACGTACTATACACCGTCCCAGCGACGACGGCTAGAGGCGATTGAATCGAGTTCTCCACTTATAGAGTAGCCAACAACTTCTGCACCCACGCGTTACCCTCAATCCGTGGCGCGAATTCCTTCATACATTCTCGCAACTCCTCGACTTGCTTTTCCGGCGACATCTCTGCGTCATCCATCACAATGTCTCCGTCATCGAGCTGTGCAGGGTATACGGATGTTCGTGAGGCCCAGGTTTTGAGCATCTCCTCGACGATCTTGATGCCTTCTTCCGTGACTTCTGGTGGGAGGTCTGCCTCTGAATTTGAGGCGTCGTCGGTGTTGAAGTCTTCGAGTTCGTCGGCTTTCCGCTTGGCCAGCTATAGTTGAGACGTCAGTACCGTATAAATTGGGGAAAATAATCGAAAACATTTGAGACTCACCCTGACCACGGACTCTGGGAAGTTCGCAAGTTCGGCCACATGTATACCAAAGCTCTGATCGCAGACGCCTACAAGTCAGACACCGGTCAGCTACCTATATTCCCCTGCATATCGAAAGGTGACACAGAATACGTACCAGGCTCGACCTTGTACAGCAGGGTGATATCTCTTTCCTTCGACTTCGACGTCTCATCGGCTTTAGAAACGTGCGCCACTACGTGCAAATTCTTGACGTGCGAAAGCTCTTGATCAAGTGCCGTCAATTCGTGGAAGTGGGTAGCGAAGAGGCAGAAGGCGTGGATCTGTGAAGCTATATGTCTGTTGACGATTTATCAGTAACTTGAGCCGCCAAGCAGTGGGGGAAAATAAGGCTCAAAAACGTACTCTGAAATAGCCCACGCAAGACCAAAGCCATCGTATGTCGAGGTTCCTACGCCGAAGATGATCAGATGAAGGCCAAATAAATTGTTACGGAAGAAGTGTGTCTCACCCCTTCCCAGCTCGTCGATGATGATTAAGGAATCCTTTGACGCAGACTATTCAAGCAATGGTCAGTCGCTATAGCACACTCTCAAAAAGTCACAACAACTTCTCCGCACCTTCAGAATGGTAGCGGTCTCCAACATCTCCGCCATGAATGTCGAAATTCCCTTGAGCTGACTGTCTCCTGCCCCCACACGACAAAGAATAGAGTCGAAGATCGGGATTTGGGCTTCTGAACAAGGAACGAAGGAGCCGGTTTGGGCCATGAGGGCGATGACGCCGATCTTGATTGCGGATGTTCAGTAAAGTGGAGATGGGCGAGAGAAATTACACTACCTGGCGAATGTATGTACTTTTGCCACCCATGTTTGGTCCGGCTGTTTGTCGTAGACGAATTAAATTGTGGTCGTGACAAAAAAAAGGATAAACTTACTGATGATCTGGAACTCGCTCTCATCTACACGTCAATTTTCGGAGTTAGCTCCTAGTCAGCACTAATGTGAATGATAAGACACCTACTCTTGATCATCTCGACATCGTTCGGTATAAAACTCATGTCGTCTTGGACTTCTAAACAAGGATGGCGGGCTTCCTTCAGGATAAGGTCTCCGGTTCCTGGGCATCCCAATGTCAGTACCGTGAAGACATATAGAAAGAGATGGCATATATATTCACCCATGTCGACAATAGTAGGCTTGACATATGCTTCTGGAGCGTTGGCGGCGACTTGTGCGAAGCTAGCGCAGAAGACGTTTCAGCATTCGAGCTCAATACCTACGGGGACAGGGGAGCGATGCCATACCTCAAGATAACGTCTAAATGCGCTAGCACGCCATTCAGGGCCTCCAATACCGGTGCATAAGTCGCTATGGTCCCGACTTCGGCTCAGTGAAAGATTATAAAGGTGCAACTGAACCTACCGGCAATGCTGACGACCTCTTTCACGAGGCTGCTTTGTGTCCTCGAGTACCTCTCCGTCGACTCCTGATAGTCGGTCGCGTGTTCCTTGAGAGTGGCTGTTGTGAAATGTACACCGGCCTTGACAGTCCCTAGTTCGATGTACTTCCGCTTTCCGTTGATGGCCCTCGCGTCCTTCAAAGCCAGTCCGCGTATACGCCAAGCATTGACGCCGATTCAACACAAAATCGGTCAACAAACTGGACCAGGAAAGACTCAAACCAGGTATGACCAAACTCACGTTCTTAGTCAACCTGAAGCAATACCCATAAGTCTGTGTGTTCTCCAACCTCAACTTCTTATCCAGCTCCAGACCAAGGTCCCTCCCGACCTCTTTATGCTCCCGATCCAAACCCTCGAGCGCCTCTTTCAAAGCGGAGGCGATGTTCATGAGTTTCTGGTCGTAATCTGGCTTGATGACGTATTTATGCTGTTCGAGTTGGGAGAGGTCAAGCGTCTGTTCAACCATGTCGGCGTAGTTGGACAGGGAGGTGGCGTGTTTCTATATTGATGAAGTTCAAAAAGGCGGTTGGCGCGATGTGAATAAGGAACAGTTGACAGTGACTATGTTGAAAAGGGAAGACAGTACCTCGAAATGTTCCAGGTAGGTCTCTTGGATGAGGTCTCTACTTCGGTCAGATTTATAATCTACCGCCTTCAGGTTCTCTATCAAGCCACTGAGCTGTAGGATGTCCAAGCCGTATAATGAGTCGAGATTACGGAAGACTATGAGAGCGTGACGATTATACCTTCAGCACAGCCTGATAAACGCGCACGACGTCCTCCAAGGACGCCACGGATTTTTGGAACCGTTTACAAATACGGTGCATGTCGGGCATGAGTTTCATGAAGTCATCCTGGGAGGTGTACCATGCCGCTGATTAGCTTTCGAGGAGCTTGGGACAGGGTAGGCGAAAAGATTACTTGGAGTGTACGCCTCGCATTCAGGTCATCGACAAAGGTCTCTACAAGATCCTGTCGTTTCACTAAGTTCAGGGGCAGGGAGTCCGCAAAGAGGTCAGCAAGGTTTACGAGCAGAACAGTTATTGAACATGTTGAAGACACGTACGAATCTCGTGGCGATTGACAAGCGGTTGCTTCAGCCAACTTCCAAGCATCCTCGTCCCTTGCGCCGTCTTGCATTTATTCAACAATCCCAGCAAAGTCGTATTCCTGGTCGCCGTGCCCTATATATGCCACGTATTAGTACCGAGCTGAGACCAAAGCCGCGCAAGTACGCACGCCACCGACTTCGACGAGGTTTAGAGCCCGGAGAGCACTGGCGTCTAGGCGCATATATTGGCCGAGATCGTGCGTATAGATAGTCCATGCTCCATGGTTTGAAGTGTCGGCAAGGAGGTTCAGATAAGTCAGAAGAGCGGTCAGAGCTGCAGGCGCTGTTGGAAGGCTGAGCTGGGCTGGACAGGTAGAAGAAAGGCGTGAACTGAGGCAATCGTGGTGCGACATATTGGCAGAGGAGACGCACGAATGGAACTAGATGCGTCGCCCGTGGCTGATGGAACGGCGTCTGGTTTTGTCAGAAGTCTTGTGAGGTCTTCTTGAATATTCTTAGCGGTGAATTCGCCTTGTGAGATATTGAGTTCAGAGTTCTACTGTCCGTAGATGACGAATAGATATACTGACTTGGTTTTCGCTCGGTGATGACTACGCCACACCGATCCAACACTTCTTTCAGCTTTCTGAGGTCGAAGTCTCTGTCCGTCGTGCCACTCGCTGTCCCGGTGGTGACCAGAGCCTCCTTCACGCCCAGCTGGACGACGAGGGTCTGTCCAAGAGACACAATCATATCAACACTCTCGCGACTCGGATAATGATAGTATATGAGACGGACCTCGGTATTCGAGAATAGATCGTTGTCTACAAAGTCAGATACGCCAAGCTGACGGACACTTGAGTCTGCAAAAGCAATACCGACAGTCTTGCTCTTCGACTTCGGAGCCCCTGGAACGGCTGGAGTTGACGCTAGCTTGATAGCCATGACCATAGGTGCGGACATCACATCTGTATCCACAAACAGCAGATCCTCTACCGCCTGTAAGTTTCCTGGCGAAGCCTTTCCAGCCATATTTTGAGCACGTCGGGAATAGAGACTGAAACGATACCATGCACACCTCTTTGTCTAGTCTGAACTTCGATACCTTCTTTCCTGTCCCCTCTGGCATCCATATCTCTACTTTGAGCTGCTTGATCGTCAAAGCATCTCTCAAGAATGTTTTTGCCACACTGTCCCTAAGGTTTACGCTAGGCAGTCCACCCGTTCGTCCTCCTGCGCCGAGATACTTGAGCACGGAGTTTGTATGAAAGACATGCTGCGCAATGTAGAGCGCGTCGGCACCGTGCGCGGTATAAAATTCTCCGTTGTTTCGCGCGAACAGGCGTACTGTGCCGTCAGTCTCTGGTGATTTTGGAGGAAGGGTGGAGAACCATTTGCAGAAGCCGGGGTCAACATTCGTGTCTGAAAGACGCGGTGAAGTCAGATGGAAATATTAAAGATACCATTACAATGAGCTGACCGAGATCATTGTCCTCCTTCTCCTTCCCATACATTAGAGCCATGTTACCTGTTTGATAACGATTGGAGATATATTTTGTTGTTGTAATGAAGTGAGCAGAGAAAGTGGAAATTGAGAGTTGAGACGCGTCGCGAGTCGCGACCCAACGCGTGTCTGACATAATACCCTAACCTAGGGCTGCCACGTCAAACTTTGCTTCCGTCTGCTTCCGTCCATAACTGGATTTTGCTTAACCTCCACCTCAACCAACTGATGGCTGAGGATCATCCAATGTATTGCTGCTTCTTTAACGACCATACATCGTATATCAGACTGAGTATATCCAATATTTTTGGAGTGTCCTGAGTTCGATCACTTGTCGCGAAGCTACAATGGAATCATCGAATCTTATCTCAAGGGAACGACTGTCTTCCCGTCCTTAGGTCTGACTGTGGGAGACTAATGCAAACCCCGTCCATATCTTCAGCCCATTTATCTATGTCCACCTGGATGACACTGATAAGAAGCCTAGTTAGACTCGGGTGGCATGTCATGGCGCCCGAGTCTAACAAGGCTTGGATCGGGCCGGATCTTCGCCTTCGACCTCGCCTTCGTATCCCTTCCTCTTCTTCACTACCAGCTCACTGCCTCGGGACCTCCTCCGTCGTCATCATCGGAAAGATCCCGACGCCCCTCCCTCCGACTTCCCCCTCCCTCAGCCTGGGCCCTTGACGCAAGACCTTGTCCCTCGAGCCTCTGCCGCCGGCTGCCCGCCAGACAACTCGCTCTGCGCCGCCGTTCACGATGCGCCACACACCCTCCGCTCCCTCTGCCTTTCGCGTCTATGTAGCATAATCTCTTGTAGGCCTCTTGTCGAGTATATTAATACATCTTGTTTCTCTGGATTTTGTACTGTCCGCATGCACTGATGTGTTGTTGTCACTCGCCAACCCCGCTGTACTGTGGTGTTCAAGTGGCGTGTACCCTGTGTGCGAGGGCTCTCTTTGCAACCTCCGACTAGTCAAACACTCTGGAAGTACATCATGCAACAAATCTAGAGAGTTGGCTGCATCTGTGTGTGTCTTTAACCTCTCAATGACATGTAGATCCATCAGTGGGTGTAAGTGCTCTGGGCCACAGTGCCACACGAGACATCGAGCCACCAGTGGGCTAATTGCCTCGTCGTGTGGTCCAATTCCAGGCTATCACTCTGGGACTACAACCCATAGATATATTTTTACGGGAGGAAAGCAGTATTCTAGACTACTCTATCCACTCGAAGTAATTCCCTCGCCCATATGCTCATCGGGAACTGTCTCTTGGCTAGTCGGCGTCTTCCTCTTCTTTGACCTCGACTTTGACGACCCCGCACTCTTGTTCGCAGCCTCCTTTACAGCTTCATTCGCTTTCTTCCTCGCCTTCTTCGTCTGAGCTGAAACACCACTCACACGCATCTCGTCTTGTGCCGCCTTCCACTCAACATCAGACAGCTCCCTCCAGTGAACTCTACCATGCGTTACATCGTAATGCAGGTTCTTGTACTCGTCGATGTGGCGGAACTGGTTGGGATTGATGAGATCGCCACTCTCAGTCCTCTGGTCGAGAGGATAACCGACGAGCTCGAGACCGTGTTCTGCGCGAAATTGCCGATACTTCTTGTACGCTATCTGTGTTGGTGCGTCCTCGCTAGATTTGTCGGGATTCTTCTGGAGCCAAAGGACTCCTGGGTAATAAATGAGTGTTGTATACACAGAGGCTCGCCAATGGATTACTCACTGAACAGGTCACGAATCGTACAAACGATTTGTGACTTGTAAGCCGCCTTCTTTCCGTCCGCACCGGTTGCTGCCAATGCACCTACGCAAGATATGATCAAAACAGTTTGTTTATGGTTGTCCTCGGAAAGGTACGTACCTTCTACTCCAGATATGATGAAACCTTCGGCCTTCAAGACGAGCTTGTCGAAGGTACCCTTGGTGACAGCAAGCATGGCCTGACGCATAGCAGGAGAGGCACTAACCAACGCGGGGAAGTTATCCATAGCGATACGTTTGCAGACCACAACGGCGTATTCCATTTCAGCCCTCTCGAAACACCCTGAAAGCTAAGATTGAAGTACAGTAAATGTATCTTCAATTTCTAGATTTAAGCGGTGCAAGACGTACCTCCCTATCCACAGTCTCGAAGGTATGTTGTATATCAGCCTGAACCTGATTCTCGCTCACCCACTTCACCCGAGGTTTTGCAAGCGCATCACGATGCTTCTTGAGCGCTTCCAGCTCAGCCTCTCGTTCTTCTTCATCCTGCTCTTCGGTGTCCATTTGCGCTGCAGCTTCTTTCGCGAGTGCCGCGAGCGCGTCACGTCCTAGAACTTGGCCTACAGGTATGTCTTCGTATCAGCAAGCTCAATATAGACACCACATTGAGCACAGAAACTCACCATTCTCTTTCGCTGCTTTGCTAAGGGCATGGACCTTCGCGTTGAACGCGTTCGGAGCGCGTGTCTTCTTCTGATATCCATCGGTGACCAAGCGCTTGACATGTATCTCATTTCTTTAGAACCTCATACTTCGTGAGTTGTACCTATTATTATAAAATATTAAAGTAACTCACATCCCTAGACGTTCTGCAAGTGCAGCGGTCTCTAGCTGCACCAGGTCCCTGATCTTATCAATACCCTCGTGCAACTCCTTGGTAGATTTTTTAGCTGCCTCCTTCGACGCGTAATTTCGCTTGCCTTTCTTCTTCGGAGGAAGGACCGAGATATTCACGTTCTGGGAGGGAGGATCCATGGAGCAGCGAACGATGGACAGCACAAGGAGGTGGTTTGGGCTGACTAAACAGCAGGCAGAGGTAGCACGCATCGGAGTCGGGCTCTCAAATCCTGGGCTTTTCAAATACCTTGACAGTCTTTGGGGATGGATGAGTGGCACCATAATAAATACCAGTAGACGCATATTTAAATAAACCAGTAGCTGAATATTTAGATACACGACTGTATCTTTAGGATGGACACACAGACGAACAAGACAGAAAAAAATATGATTGTGCTACGTTTAAACCGAGTCCTTCACAAGTTCCGCCACCTGCGCCTGCTCTTGCTCGACCAACCACCTTCGATCATCCAGCAAAGTCTCCGGTGTGGAAAGAAGATCCCAGCCCTCCTTCCACCGAAGCTCAGCATCTCCGTCAAGTTCCCTTCGCTGATCCTCCGAGAGTGTACACGCCGGTACGAAACCATGACGGACCCACCGATAGAGCCCACCTGGGCAGAACTGCGTGATGCTGTAACGAGACTCCCCCTCACGAATCGGGATGTTGCAGTGCCGGATGCTGGCGGAGGAAAGAACTATCGTTGATCCAGGAGGAAACCGAATGACGAGCTTGAGGTCCTCCAGGACAAGATGCCCGCCCTTGTCGGGGTCGAAGTTACCAGCCGAGGTAATTTCACAGGGGACGCGAGGGCAATTGCCGGGGTCGGTGTGGAACTTCGTTACTGTGGATGGGCCGAGATTCAAACCACAGGCGGGGTAGACGCTACGACCGGGGAAGTTCATCTTGAGCTCCGGTTGATTCTTGCAAATCGCGTCCATGTTTGTCTTGAGTTCGTGATAGATGAGGGGATAGTGTGCGGCCAACAGCTCTGCAACCCTGCGTTAGACACATGATTGAGTGTGAAGGAAAAGGAAGAGTACTCACCATTTTGAAAGGCCACGATGCGGTGAATGTCGTGGTTGCTCAACAACTCGTCGACCATGGGCATCTGTGACGACTTGTGGCTCAGAGTGAGAGGAGTCTGGAAGACTTGGAATGAGCCGAGGAAAGCGAAATCGACAGAACGAGAAAGGGACGCACCTTCGCCCCACTGCCACGCGTGATACCGATACTCTTGGAATAATATGGACCACGGCGATTCTCTTTCTCCTTCGAAGAGAAGGTGGAACCATACCGCTGGCGAATATCCTCGAGGAATTCCGCCAGACGCTTGTGGCCCGCGTCCCACGTCTTCGACGGGTCCTGATTGGCAGGATCGACCGGTTTGCCGCCACAAACGATCGCAATCTTTTTCGAGGAGTCAAGAATTTGCGTAGTTGTACTTGAAGTGTGTGTTAGCCAGCCGAAAGAAGAAAGAAGGAGAGAAAAAGAAACGCACATTCCATCGAAAGCAAAATACGAATAACGCTTCTTGGCTGCGCTCGCCAAGGTGACAGACACATCGGCCTTCACCTTATTCTTCGAACACCCCTTCCCCTTCTTCGCTGAACCTCCAATTTTGCCGGTATCGCCTCCGCTGACCGCGCCAAAGTCCATGACGCTGAAGTCTCCGGACACGAAATGGGACTCTGCGTGCCGACCAATGAAAGCCTCACCATGAATAGGCAACCCACCCTCCCTTCTCCTCTCTGCAATATCCTCTCTCTTCTTCTTGTCCTTTCTTGCTCGATTAGCAGCCCTTGCGCTGGGGCTACGCGCACGCTTCGACGGAATCGACGAGCCTTCATCTTGAAGTCTGGACCGCGAGTCGGGCGGTACAGAGGAAGGGGGAGATGTGTTTGGCGAGGGTAGGGTAACGTGGTTGAACTGGGAGCCGGAGAATGATGTCGGTAAGAGGATCCGGCCGGCAAAGAGAGACTGAACATCGGGTTCAACAGTGTCGTCGTCTTCGAGATCGGAGAGGTCTTCATCCAACTGGGTGTCGGTGGTGGCGTCGAGAAGAGGGCTAGCCGGCGGGGTTGCGAATGGGCTTTGCGGCGGGTCGAAATCGGGGAGGTCGTCCTCGTCGATGTCATCTGCAGGCTCAGATCGGAGGTCATTGGGGTCTTCGCTGGCCTCCCTCTCACCCTCCATGTCATCGCGCTGATGGGCATGCCTCCAAGCGGCTTGGTAGTCAAAGCTCGTTCGCAGAAGTACAGGCGGGGGTCCGAACTGCTGGCCAGCATGAGCAGGTGCTCGGGGGCGCAGGAAGTAAGGTTTCATCCTTCCCGAAAAAAAGAAATAAGTAAGAAACCGTCTTTTGGAATGTCGGAAAGAAAAGTGAAGTGGAAATGTGATGGGCTTGCCGTCGTGTCGGAGCCAGGTAGCCTCATTCACGACGGTTTGCACCAAGAACAAAAGTGAAGCGGCAATGTGATGGGCTTGCCGTCGTGTCGGAGCCAGGTAGCCTCATTCACGACGGTTCGCACCAAAAACACTAGCCTGGCAAGGAGAGAAAGTAAGATGTATCGAACGCACCGTGAAAATGATGTTCGAAAAGCCCACGGGGCTGCAAAGAGAATCAGATATTGTCAGTGGGGCGCTCACCGCGAAGAACGATGAACAAGGTGAGCCTAAGCGAATGCCGTAACATTTGATGAACTCGCCGTCGCGTCGGAGCCTGGGAAGCCTCATTCACGACGGCTTATAGGGTGCTTCGAAAGAAGAAGAAAAAACAGAGGAGATATTGAGGGACTCACCGCGATGATTTGCAGAGTATTTGGTGAGGTTCAGAGACGACGCGGGGGTCAAGGGGGAAAAGCAAGGGAAGATAACGAAAATTGAAGCCAGCGCGACCGGTATCCGGCCGCGCCGGATTATATTAGTCAGCGGTGCCACTTAGTGGCCCTGCAGGAATAAGAGCCTCCAAGGTGTTCGGGTTGCTGCTGATGTGTGCACACATAAGAATAAATCATAATTGTCCTCTATTACTGGACCAAACCGTCAAAGCAGAGATAAAAAAAGAAAGAGGGAAGAACCGCAGACATAAACTTGCCACAAGGCATTCCTATATAAACATACCCAACTTCGGGTACACCCTATGAAACTCGCGTGTGTTCATACTGTAAAAATAGCGGGTTAGGAGACTTTGAAGGCCATGAAACTCAGTTACATACCTTCTCTTGTCATCAAAAATGAGGATGTGATCCTCAGCCGCTGCCCAAAACGCTGCCATGCCTTGCTGAAGAAGGTCAATGAGCTGGTGGTACCCTGCGACCTGACGACACAGCTGCAAGTGCAGGCCCCTGTCCTTCAGGCTGCAGACTTCGGTGAACTTCTCCACCCTCTCGACCATATCGGCGTGCTTCTTACAGATGTCGTCGTAGAGTTCTTGGGGGCCTTTCATCTTTGGGAACTTCGTACGTCGCTTCGAGGGGTCGTTACCAGCGAATGAAGAAGGATGGGTGTGCCGGAGTCCGACTAGTTGTGCCACAAGCAAATGGTTTTCGAGCTCCATCATCGGGTCGATATCATCTTGCAAAGTGACGAAAGCTTCCTTCATCGCAATCTTGGGCGGATCATAAATACTGTGGAGAGGACACAGGAACGTACATGAGTAACACAATAGCCTAAGAACCAGAGAGAAACACTACATACCAGCGTTCACCGTTCCACTCACGAAGGCGGATCGCCTTTAATTCCTCTAATCGTGCTGCTCCGACCTTGCGACGGGGACGCATCTTCTCCCAATAATGCTCAAAGTTCCGGCTGCTTGTGCGGACGAAGTCGTAGTACTCTTTGAACTTCGTCGTCCGGACTCGGTTGTCTAGTTCAGGCCTTGTAAACCGCGATGATAAGTAAACCATTCTAGATTAAGCGCAAAAAAAACGTAGGCAAGAAAGTTGGACACAAAAAAGTGGATCAAGACAGGGACTTACGCGTTCGGATTGGCCCAATATTCTTCTGCGTTCACAGGATACGTTTCGTCAAAGTTGAGCGCGTTGAGGTCAGGGTCCTTATGGGGTGCAACCGTGTACTTTCCCTTCCTCGCCGGTGAGTTCAACCACTGCTCTACAGCCCACTCATCGTATACCTCGGCTGCACTCTTCTCATCATGAAACCATGGCTTGGGTTTCGTTGTGACCGTAACAATGTCGTCCTTTGCGTATGGCTTCTGAACCAGAGACGGACTAGCTGGAGCTCTCTGGCCTATAGCAGGCATGCTCTGGCGCGGCCTCCTCAAAGGAGCACGAAGATGAGGTGCTGCCAGAGGCGAGGGTAGAACACCTCTGGAGCGAGAGTTGCTAGTAGGTGTCTTTGAGGTATCTTTGGGCATGATAGGCCAGGTGTACTGCGGGAGACAGAACGATGGGGACAAAAATTGCCACGACGATAAGGACGCAACAAGGAGCGGAGTGTCGGAGTCAGAGAATGGAAGTTGCCGATGTAGTACAAGCTGGCGAGGGTGAGATCAAGGTCGACGAGTTTGTTGACCACAAGAAATAAAACACTGAGTAGAAGCAGCAACCGAGAGGCCCAAGACATGTAGAATAACACCAAAGTTCAGGCTAAGTTACCACAAGAGCTCATCAGGGGAAAGTGGAGGAAATATTGTGTAGCCATGCGAAATGGCGAAGTGGCGGTGGTCGCACTCAGCGTTCCCGACATCAAAAACAATGTCCAGGAGGAGTTCACATCATCCTAAAAACGAGAAAATATTTGTATGAGTTGATTTCATGTATATAAAAAGAGCTGTAACTTATTTATCAAAGCTGTAATATGTGCCGATATGAAAGTGCACAAAAGAGACCTGAAGACGTTCAAGTTTAGTATTGCGCACAAGAACCTCTTCCTCCGAACCTACTGTTCGAGCACATCTAAAGCAGCTTTTTATCCCACTGCACAAAAACTTATGGAGTCAACATATTTGCATGCCCGGTCAGAATAGAGGTTGTAGAACGGAAAAATCTCACATACTTGTCGAGTTATGAAGTGAGGAAGAATGGTGGGAACCGAACGTACTCACGCTGTCCAACGCAATGCCGTCATGAGAGCATACCGCTTTGTAATGTGTCCCATTATATCTCAAGATATGTTAGTGCTATGAGTTCCATATAATCAATACTCTATAAAACAGTGAGTGACATGAACTTCGTATTCCGAGCAATAATCATCGTTCAGAGTAAGTGTCTGCCCAAGCCCCTATTCTCGGGATCTGCATAAGTTGCTGTGGCGCGAAGGTCTGAGGGCCACACTTTGCAAACAGCTTTCATTTGCCGTCAATTCTCATTCTCGCACAACTACTGCAAATTATTCAGACCATATTCAAGAAAGGCATGGAATTCAGAGACGTAATCTCGTAAAGATCATGAGGGACATTAAAAAAAACGGGCCACACCACTGAGATGATTTCGGACAATTCAGTTTCACTACGAGGGGAAAAAATATAACAACAGTCGACATCCTTTGACCCAACCGAGATCATCCACCACCTACGTTGTCCTCCGCACAAATCCTCTAGCCATCCCGTACCAATACCATCGGATCGCAGCTTCATAGTCAGAGAAGATTTCGACTTCGGGGCCTCCTTGAACACGGGTGATCTGTTCATAGACGTCGTTCCTGTGTGAAAGTTAGCAATAACATCTGAGGAATGAAAAGAAACATACAGGGATGGAGATCAACTTACATTGAGCTATAGATACCGGGGACACGGCCGACATATACAACCCACCAGTGACTTCCATAGTACTGTACAGGAGGACGAGGAGGTGGGGGCAACACACGAATCGGCGGAAGATGTCCTAGCGGCGTCTCGTGCTGAGAGTTAACAGCTCGCTGCCACTCATCAAGCCCCGACGCTGTGGTATCATGAACGCGGTGGAACTCTGGATTGTATGGAGAGGGGAATCCTTGGTGAGCTTCAATATTGGCCCGCCATGTGTCCCATGTCGCTGACTGAATACCCGGATTAACGCTGACCGTACTGATATACTGGTTGATCTGGCCACTGCCTGAAGCACACTCGTCAGGCCGAAGAGGAAACACTGTATGATCAAAAGGAGGGAGCGGCTGCATGCCAGGCGGAATTGGGACGATGGGATGCTGGTGGTACCAGGGGAGCGAGCTAACGTCAGCGGGTGCAGGGGAGCGGGATGACGATGAGGGAGTGTTTGATCCATAGCGAGCAGAGGAAGGAGCGGCGGTAGGAGTACTGGGAGAACGGGCTGTGGATAATTGTGGCTGAGTGAGCTGTGGACGAGTTGGCGAGGTGATATTTGAACTAGAGGAGCCGGGGGCTGGACGAGTGGGCAATGACGGGCCATATATCTCTCCACCGAAATAACGGGCAGGTTGCGATGATGATGCAGAAATACTATGTGCAACCATCGCACGCCGAACCCTACTGATATTGGTCGTAGGTGTACTGGAGACACGGGACGTTGAAGGCGAGAGGGTCGATCTGGTATGAGTTACACCACGAGTCGGCGTCGCCGGGGAGGTAGCTGTGGACGGTGTGACTGGTGCACGAGGTGACTCAAGGATGGGTGTAGTGTGGCGACTGGGTGTACGAGGCGCTGGTGCAGGAGGTGCAGGAGGTGTGGGGCGAGCGGGAGGGGGCGGGTCATAATCAGGATCGGGAGAAGCTTGATATGACCCTCCAATATTGTACTGGTCAGGATTGCTGCATTTTCCATCAAGATTAGCATGAAAGGTAGTCGGAAAAGACATTGAACTGCTTACAAGATACGGATAATCTCATCCCGATCACACCAGACACCATAGAGGCCACTGACACGGTACAACTCCGAGCGAGAGCGGCGAGCTGAACCACTGGGAGGCTGAGGCTGAGCAACGTTCTGAGAGCTTATCTCAGCCGCTGTGCTCATTTAAGGGATGATGAGCAAAGAAAATTTCGAAAATAATACAGAAAAGAACATACTGTTCGGAGCTGGATCTATATTTTCTAGCTCCTCATCAGTGACACTACCATCTCCCCCATCGGCAGTAGACTGCTGTGATGCTTCTTGAAACTTTAGCATCTCTTGCTCGATGAGGTCGTCGTAGTACGCGTCTATCTGATCTCGAAGCAATTCGTCGTAGGTCGGCGCCTCGATATCTGAGAGCTCGTCCTCATCATCCGAGGCAGCCTTACCCTTGCCCTTCATATTCCCCATAGCTGGGAGCAGGCCGAGAGGTGATGGAGGAAAGATAAGAGAGTGCTGAGTTGACCCTCAATTCCGCATGCTCTAACCAAGTCGGAGTTCGAACATGATGTGCATAAACGGGCCGGCCGTGAGAAAGGTGCCACCACCCATATCCATACGCCCAACATACGCCCACTATGGTAGCAACCAGATCACAATAAAATACATCAATCTTGAATGTTAAAACTCTCGAACTGTGTGGCCAAACGAGCTGCATCATCACGACAGGCTTCTCTCTCTAATTCACGGGCTGCTGCTTCCCCTTCGCCCGCATCTACCGAAGTCTTTCCCTTGCCCAGTGCCTCAACCATATCCTTGCTCCATCCCATCGGTGTTCCTGATCCACCTTGTCCTGTGAATCCAGTCAGTCCCTCGATTGTGTTGAGGATGCTATGGTGGTTATTGTTGATGGCCTGGCGTCGGTTGTACTGCTCCCGGACCTCTGCAGCAAAAATGGTTTCATGACGAGTGGATAGACCGTTAATCGCATCTTCGTACGCCTTTGCATCGGCGAGAAGCCAGGTTCGAAGGCGGCGCATCTCAAGGTTGAGGCGATCGAGTTCCTCTTCAGCTCGTACAACTTTGAAGAGCCTGTTACAGACTAGTCGGTTAGCTGGCGACATCCAAGGCTTTTGTAGGATCTCGGTATCGCCATATGATTGTCGTAAGAGATCGAATTCAGCGACAAATGTAAGCTCCATGATCTTCTGTATATCTAATATTTCAGCGGGAGGGTTCATCTTGACGGCGAGGGCGTTATAATTGTTGAGAGCCGTTCGAATAGCTTGGCTGCGCGTGTTCAGATGTGCCCATACATTTTTGCGAACATTATAGCCTAGAGAGGTCTCGAGTTAGTTATAGCATATTTTGATGAAGGAATAGATATGAGCATACTCATGCCGGGGACATTTGCCTTCTGCAGCTCGAAAAGCCGCTGAACAACGAGACCTTGCAGCTTGTTCAGGGCCTGGTAGAAGTCTCGTTTCTTGATGTACTCCTCGATCTCCTTGTACTTCGGATCTGTAGGCTCCCACCGCTTTGCCACCTTCAATCTAAACTCGAAGTCGAAGACAGCTTGTTGGTGTAGAAGGAAGCGGCTCATGGCGAGCTCACGTTTGCGCTCTGCCTTGTTTGTTGCTGCAGCATCGGCGCCGTATGATACACCTGGAGTCCAGTTAGTTATCCGGAGATCTGAACGTGTCGTCTGGTATGCTTGGCTATATGTCTATAAGTTACCGGCAGTGCTAAGACAAACGTGAGAAAATAGACTTACTCTGCAGCAGACATCTCCTTGAGCTCCTTGAGGTACCCACACTCAAGAGTCCTCTCCGTCGACTCGCCCGATGTCTTCGACCTCAAATATGCAAGCTCCTCTTGAATCCATCCTTGAACGGTATCGCGGTCCAGGTCAAGACGTCGAAGTTCTCGGTCAACTTCTGGGGAGTACTCGAGAATGGTTCTGAGGGCTTGACGGTAATTGTTGAGCAAGAAGATAGCTTTCGAATAATTTAGTGACTGGACTGTAGGACTAGAGGTAAGGGACATACAAAGATTGGAGTACTTATCCTCGTCCCACTGCTGAAAGTGAAGGTCATATGCCTGAAGCCAGTGAAAACGAGATGCACTTCGGACGAGGGGTGCAACAAGATTTGAAAGTGAGAATATGCGTTCCATCCCCTCTAAATCTTCCAACCCAAAGCCGAGAGTATAAAGTGGGTGATACTCAAGTTGGCAGGTCCGATTGTGCGCCCATCCATGAAATGCATTGACTAGGATGTGGAGCTTCTGTTCTGTGGCGACTGGCCCAACAAGGCGGCTCGACTGGACTGTGGCGCTGAACGAACAGCCAATATCAAAGCCCAAGACATTGTCGGGATCGAGGTGCGTCCTCAAGAAGTCGGACACGATGGCTAGAGGATATTTTGCACTAGAAATATATTGTCAGAAAAGAGCGGACAACAGACAGAAGATACTCACAGTTCGCCACTTCGAACCATCTCACAGAATTTCAAAATGAGGCCATGGCGGCAGGCACCACCGAAGATACCTGTCTGATCCCAGCACGACAGGCTGACCTTCGTCGACTCTGGCGCTGCTGCCTTCCAGTTCTTACTGCAGTGGCTGGTCACACCATGCTCGCCGTCGGTTGGATCACCTTGTGGGTCGGAGGTATAAGCCTCGGGAAGGGGGTCCTCAATCTATTCAAGTTGAACGTTAGGTGATTTCTCAACGAACAAGAAATTCCTTCCCTACCTCGTTTGCTTCTCCATCATCAACTTCAGCAGGTGTATAGCGGCTCTTGACCTCATCCTTAAATATATCCACCTGTTCTCGAGTAAGGAAGTAGTCGGTTTTGAAGTCTCGATCGTCTTGTAGTGCTGCAGACATGAAGCGTTTGGCGGAGTTGTTTCCGTCGACGACGAACATACGAGAGAAAACTAGTTTCTTCTCATCCTCAAGCTTGTCAAGACCCTCAATATGTAGTATGTGACAGTGTGAAAGTGGACGAGTGCGAACCTTAAAGCAGCAGCAAGGACATGAATTCTTGATGCGCCAATCCTGGTCATCTCTGCCCAATACTACCCGTATCCGTTCGTCTACCTTTCGTAGAATTTGCAGGTATGCATCAAAGGCAATGGAAAACTGATCTCGCATATGAGCTTTGTATTGAACCTTGGATGCTTGTGTCAGTGGACCTACTCGTCACAGAGTAGTACACTGAGGCAAACTTGGCGTACCTTTTGAAGATCACAAAGTGCACGAACAAATGGCAAGATACCATACCTCGAGAACCGTCGGCGCAAGCGATAGTACAGCTCAAGCACTTCTAGCTCAATGGCAATCGTAGGCTCTACTGGAGATGTTCCGAGAAAGCCTATTTGAATGAGCGCCTGGTTTACGGATTGCTCGGGCTGCTGGATAACAATAATCTGTTCTCGGGCTTGAGGCACAGTCAGAAATTTAAAGAAGAGTGTGCACGTATATACTGAGGACCTACAGCGTTCACGGACAGTAGTGCAATAAAATGATGTGGGCGATTGCAAAGGAGTGCCACTGGGTGGCGATGTGAGGTTAGATGTCGGCTGATCAGAGACCGAAGCAGCGTCAGAAGAAAGGGAGTCTTTCTGCTCATTGGTGTCATGCTTGAACTTGAGGTATGCATCGGCCAAGTCTTCTATCTGGTTGTCCCAGTTGGATTGGAGGGCCTGAATGCGATCGCGGCGATTGATGGATTGTCCACGTTTGAGAAAACGGCGCATACTATTCACAAATAATTGAAAATTGTAGTCAGTTACAGTGAAGCACGACAAGATAAATAAGCAAATATACTTGTTCGTTGATGTCATGAGTGAGAATGTCCTCTGCGCCACACTAACATTTGGGCCGTACTCTCCTCCAGCATGCGATATCTCCTGCACGTTGCCACCAAACTCTTCATTATCTGTATCGGACCAATATTCATCGTCCTCGTCCTCTACTTCGTCACTGTGGTATCGAGCCACGTCTTCATAATCGATGTCCATGGGGATCGGTTCTGCCTCGTCGTTGTTGGGTATGATTGAATTAAAGGCATCAAGCATTGCAGCTGGAACATCTGGCAGAAATAAAGCTGTAATCAGAGGCTATCGTAGAACATAAATCAAGAAAAATTACGGTGAAATCCTTGCTCGCGATGTAATAAAGCCTCTTTCTCCTCCCGAGCGAGCCGGCTAAGAGACTTGACTACATCCTTGCTGGTAGTAGCACGCCGGCCAGGAGTGTAGCTTCTGATAGGTTTAGATCTCTTGATTTTTGCGTGGCTATAACGCGAGCTCATTTTGTAACCAAGGGAGAGACACTGAAGGATACTATAGTCTATTGTCTTGCAGGACCACGACTGTATCCAGTGCCACACGAGACAAGGACACACTCACTTAGATAATCAACAGTGATGGCTTACGCCACACATGCTCTTCCTGATACACACTGACATTTTTAAATGCCCCGTGAGCGAGACATCAGCGTGTGCAGACAGTAAGGAAACCAGAGAAACAATATGTATTAATCTATTCGACAAGAGGCCTACAAGAGATTATGCTACATAGACGCGAAAGGCAGAGGGAGCGGAGGGTGTGTGGCGCATCGTGAACGGCGGCGCAGAGCGAGTCTGGCGGGCAGCCGGCGGCAGAGGCTCGAGGGACAAGGTCTTGCGTCAAGGGCCCAGGCTGAGGGAGGGGGAAGTCGGAGGGAGGGGCGTCGGGATCTTTCCGATGATGACGACGGAGGAGGTCCCGAGGCAGTGAGCTGGTAGTGAAGAAGAGGAAGGGATACGAAGGCGAGGTCGAAGGCGAAGATCCGGCCCGATCCAAGCCTTGTTAGACTCGGGCGCCATGACATGCCACCCGAGTCTAACTAGGCTTCTTATCAGTGTCATCCAGGTGCTATGTCGGTCTCATGCCCATCTTGGCACCCGTGTGTACAGACGCCGCGTAGTTCCTCCCGCAGCCTCTGAAGTGTAGTGGTGCAAAAGAGAGCGGCCTCTTGTCTCAATATTTTTTCCGTGCCCAACCTTGACGTTCTTCGGGGGGTTGTGGTCGGATCCGAGGCTAGGCATGCCTACATGTCTTAGAGCTTACTTGTATGTCCTCGTAACTCCGTTCCAGAAATGCAATGGATACCTTGTCACTCTTATTTTAACGTTGGCCGAAACATCGCCGATCACTCCATCGAACGTCGTTCCAGTCCTTCAACCAGTATGATGCGAATTACACGGCGACACACGAAATAATCTCTCATTGTTCAATGGTATGTATGATTCGGGAGGATTCTATGAATCAACTGAAAGCATAAATGAGGGTGAAGTAGTTTAAAGTATACCGTCATAAATAATCAATAGTGATCAATAGCGATGGTGTTCGGAGGCAAATGGGGGGACGAAATGGTGAAAGTCCATGTAAAAATCGAACCAGAGAAAGGTTCAGGAAAATTGTCACATCAGATGGACCGTGTTCTACGATCTCAGCTCTGACCTGCTCTGCCCGAGCTTCCAAAGAACGACTTCCTCCAATTTGGACTCTTCGAGAACGGATACTCAGGCTCACCCTCCATCACAATCTTATTTGTGACAGGGTTGATCCTGAACTTCCTATCTCGAAGCGCCTTGTAAAGGTCCTCTCGGCGTTGCTGGCCATCGAGAAGGGCGGCTGTACCGGTGGAGGCAGTGAATGACGCCGCGGAGGCCAGGGTTCCTGGCTGGTGTAGGAGACGGAGGTCTTGCCGAGAGCGTTTATGGAGGAGTTGAACAACGACAGTGAATAGGCTGAGCGTGAGCATCCCAGCGGAGAGGAGGTGTACGGCGATGTCACTGAGGAATGGCGGTGAGTTGCCTTTTCACTGCCAGTCTGAGAAAGCAAATACCTCATCGTGAGCCTCTTCTGGGTGGTGGATATCCGGACATTGATTGGCTCGTTATCCTCAACGAAGTACACAAGCTTCGCCAACATCGCAAGGTATGTCCTCTGAAACACTACCAGTAAGACCATAACGCCCACGCACTGAGACCAAAAGCAAGTTTGAAAAAATACACTCACATAAACCGTCGCCGACAGCTCCGCGAACGAATTATTCGCAAACGCAGCAGTAAGTCCCTGCTGGCTCTGTTCCGCACTCTGAAACACAGCAGCGGGCAACTGCAACTGAATCGCCGTCGCCCTTGCATTCACGAACGGATCCGACACCAACTGATTTGCCGTCCAGTTCAATCCATTATACGCCCTCCCGTCCAGTGGATCGCCCGTTACGTTCCCTGCGAACTGCGTGAAGTTTTCCTCGCCGGCCGTCACGTTTCCCAGAGTGGTCACGGATGTGAGGTTCGACGAGCCGAGATCGACAGCAATGGCGACATTTTGGACCTGGATTGTGGGCGCGCAAAGTGTGACGGAGGCAGCGGCAGCAGGCTCATATGTGAAGAACCAGAAGATGACGGGCATGAAGGCTGGGTCGGAGGAGTCGAAGGCGGAGCAGTCGGGCATGATTTCGGCGCCGAAGAGGTGTACTGAGGATTTGTTGACTTCCCAGGTGAAGTTACAGCCGCTGAAGACTGCGCTGTTAGTCCAACCTTGGGCATCGGCATGCTGCAACATGTTCACATAGCCCTGTAATTGATAGCATTGAGCGTTAGACTCAAAAGGGGGTTTCTTGAGCAAGTAGGAGTAACATACGTTGTTGTCGGGTTCTCGGCATCCTGGATCGGTGAAAATGGCGGTGGTATTGGCAGTTAGATTTCCGGTGTTTGCGACATCGTAAGGAAGCTGTGTATTGTATGAAAGATCGTGTTACTCATTGAACCGGTTTTACACTGCTAAAGATCAGGAGACTGACCTCTATTTCCCCGACAGTGAAGCCGTTATGCACAAAAGGTGTGTCTCCCAGATTGTACAAAATCGATGAAGAGGCATAACCAGAGGCACCTAGGAATGCTACAAGAGACCGTTCATCATCAGTAATCACACTATATGTTGAGTATACGACATACAAGTCAAGTCTTGATACTGCTGGTTTTGATTGAGACCGATCGCTTGCAGGTTGGTAACATTCCGGTCTATAGAATGGGACGTAAGTATGGTCTTTCAAATATGACAAACGACGAGGAAATGATATACCAGGTAAAGTGAGGTAGGTGTCTTTGATGGTGAATACGGCGGCAGAGAGTGGTTGAAAGGCGAGGCAGAGAAGAACCATAAGGGAGGTGAGAATCACTAGCCAGTGCCTGTTGAAATAAGCACCCCAGAGAACCAAGGCTGAGCTGTCGGTGAGAGACATAGGTCAGCATGAAATCCATTAACAAGGTATGCCGGATACATACTGCCGTCGGGTGTAGTCCAGCAGAAGACTACTTTGACCAGGGGCATCGCCTTGAACGAGGTCAACATAAGGCTAATAACGAGACCAGTTCAGCATTATATAGGTGCTGAGCGTAAGAGAATGCCTCATACCTGCAGACGTTTGATTTCCATATCCGTCCATGTCCAAAGGCCAACGATGATCATTGCCACGCCCACCGGGGGAAGAGTCTGTCGAGCGAAATCAGAACCACCAAATCGACATCGCCTAAGAAACAAGAACCTTACATAGACATAATGCAATATGCCCTCCTCAGATGAGAATGAGGCGCTCGTAGCCCATCCTGGGAAGCGCAGAAAGAACGTGAGCGTGGGTTGGGAGCCGAGGCTTGGAAAGGACGCGTCTCACCATGCTTGCGATGACTGAAGCTCAGCGCAACTTCCAGTGTAATTGCCCCTGCCACTAGTACACAGACGAAAGGAACCCAGAACCAAGTCTTCAGCGGTGTTGGAGTCCATGCGTCCTGATCAGTGGTGGCTGTAGCACCGGAGAAAGCGAACGGTCGCCGGGAATATATTGAGAAAAGGATCGGTTTCATCAAATATTAGATCGCCGAGTTGTCAGTGGAAGCGCTGGATCGAAGCACGTGAAGGTAATGACGACGACACGCACCGTTGGGAATGGGAGCGTAGCGCGTGGGTTGGTCGTCGTAAGGGTTGTAGAGGATGAATCTCTCTGGGTCACTCTCTATAGAGAGAGGGACAATGTGTCAGGCAATCTGTCCGTGAGGGGAATGCTATGTTCATACCAGGAGCCTCCACAAAGCGCTGATCAAGACGAGCAGATGGTGGTTGAATACTCGAGTTACAGTGATAAGCTCGGAGAAAACATACTGTTTGATATTCCCCATCATACTCCAAATCTGTAGAGGAACCCGCAAACTTGTCTGTAACCTGAGATACCGCCACCCGTGGTGATGCCGCGCGGGAGTCGGGAGAGAGGAAGGGACGATCTGACATCGCGGAGAAGGGGGGTGTTGTAGTCATCTGTTCTCGCTCTGATATAAAGTCATGCCGTCAAGCTCAACATCGAGGACAGCGCAAGACGTATGCACGCAGAATGGCACAAATAGAGGGTGTCGTATAGGCGAAGGCATGCTCACCTTTGATTTTGGCCTTGTCGGTGGAGAACCTGATGACAGGTTTCGCAGAGGAAGAGAGAGACTCTATGATGGGGGAAGAAGTCATGTTAGTGAGGAAAGATGTTCAGGATCCGCCAATATTAATATGCAGGTAGATAGCCACGGTGATCGAGGTGGCAGCCTCTATCAAGATGGGTGGCTCACCTACACAGAGAGATCAGCAGGAGCGTGAGACTCGGGGGTGTGAAGCGAGGTGAGGCTGTCCCAGACTCAGAACTGATGGGAGAGCAGAAGTAAAGAGGAAGATATGTAGTAAGAGAACCCAGGTACCCTGTGCCCCTTGAGCGTTTCTTAAATATACGCGATCCGGTATGCCCAGGACCCAAATGCACTAGTAGCGCCTGGTCCAATGTTTCTCTGTCATTGCACAATCGCAAGAGCGTCAACTGACTTATCGCCACCCGAGTCGAGGTACACGATTCCCAAAGCCACGACTTCAAGACTCGATGCAGTGCGATAGTCAATAGATAGAGAGTGGCATATGTCAGCGTGTCTCACTGCTTGTGGTGGGCTCGACTCGATCAGTAGGATAACAAGAGTTAGACTTGGAGTATTCCACCGCCACTGAAAACACACCAGGCAAGATGTCGACCCGATGGCAATATTGGATTCAATCAGTGGTGTTCTCCTTTGTACATACACTCAGGACGCATCGGATGCATCTTGTTTCCGAACGCTCAGTGGCAATACATTCCGCTCGTGCACATTGCGACGAAGAATATCCACTACGGGCGCATTCGACAAGAAGGCTAGAACAAGACCCCCGTAGCATGAGACTGGGAAGGAACATCGTGCAAAAGAAAGATCAGACCGTCCAACCCGCGGTGAGCGCTTTCGGTGGCCACAACACCGGCTGCCACGCGAGCCATCAGAGCGCCGAACACTCGGCAACTGTGGCGGGCAGACATACAGCTGACTTCAACGTAGTGATAACTACCTACATTGGCATCCGAAGGTGAGCTCTACGCTTCGCTGAGCAGGAGAAAAAACACATGAATTGAAAAAGCAAAGCATCGTGATGAAAACAACGGACAAAATCAAGGCTAGTGATGTTACAATCCTCCAAGTGGCACACTGAATCATCCCCGTCAGCGGTATAAAGTAGGGTTAGTGAGTCGCGGCGACTGATTATACAGCAGCGATCAACGCACTCAAAATTATAGTAAAACAACATCTCTTTAGAATCATAGAAGAAACAGAACAAAACACAGCTCCAAACACGCTTGTTGAACACCCTAGGATGTCCTCACTCTTCAATTTAGTTCTCGACCATTATCACGTCTCCGTGGGCTCTGCTGGCTTTACCCGGACCCTCGCTTATAGCGCCCTTGCCATCCGTGGAGGTCGTCTGCATGACAGTCATCGGCTGTAATTGGCCTAATGCGCCAGGTGCGAGCTCTCGAACAGCATCGCCGGATTTGTTCTTGTAGAAGACAATCCCACCGCCTTCTTCGATGAACATGCATTGAGTGAAGGAGCGCCAAAGAGCGCAGAAGGAGTTCTACATAGCATAACGATTGAGTTTGAGGCACTGACGGTACCAGTATGAGAAGAGAGGGAGGAAAGGGATGACGCACGGTAGAGTCGTAATTGTAATCGTCCTTTAGGACCGTACGAATACATTTTGTGATTTCTGGCGCGTTATCTATTGTAGCAAAGCAAGTCCATAGGATGAGCAGAAGAAGCAGCGTCGGATCAGAAGCACGACACTCACAAAATGGTGCGCTCGCGAAGAAATGGTGCGCGACGTGATCATGAGAGATCTGTAAAGGTTATACCGTCAGCTCTTCGACATCCAACACGATGGCAGTGGGTAGATTGTTCGTACGTTATGCAGGAAGAACCTTCCCATCCATCCCAAAAGCGGTCGGTCGACGGTGGCAGCCGCTCCCCGCAAAAATGTCCACTCGGATCCGTAGTAATGTGGGATCGTGGGATCGGAATGGTGGAGGAAGGTGAACATCACTGTGCGAAATGTTCGTGATTAGCAGTGGTTTACGGACGGAACAGAGTCTAGAGAGTGGACGTACCGATCCTGATAAAAGTCGAACGGAGAGATCCTAGGTTATAGGCTGCATGGTGAAGTAAAGGAGAAACGGACATACCAGTGATTTGTGAACTGCAAAGCTTCGTGTTAGATGGGCATCTCGAAAGCAGTAGGTCCAAAACGATGCTTACCAAGTACGGAACAAAGTAATACATGCCGACAGCACCCCATCCGACGTAACGCGCGATGTAAATTAACAAGCCTGCCATGGCCGTGATTCCGATATCCGATAGAATAATAGAGTTGCCTAAACACGATCGCATGCACCACGACGTTAGAGATGAAATCAATATAAAAGAGGGCTGGACGAGAGTTACGCTGATGATCCTTGAATAGGGGAGAGTATGGGTTGAAGTGGTTAGTCCCCGGTGGATACATCTTAGACCCGAGTACATTTCGTCTGTGCGGTGCAAACGTAAGTACTTACAAAGTATCTGCTAAAAATATATGTTACACTCACGAAAGGTAGAGCCACCAGCCCCTATGGGGAGATAGGAAAGACAAAGAATTAGTCAACAAACGCTGTGTATATAAATGGAGACAGCGCACAGTCCCTGCATAATCAACACTCTACTTAAGGTCCACAACGGCGTCTCTTCAAAGACCTCGGCATAGTCCGCTTTCTTAGCTTCCTTCTGAGAAGGCAAGCCATAGTGCTCTCGCTGGTGAGGAATATAGTTCTCGTCACGTTCGATAGAGGCTGTCGCTTTCTTTTAAGGTCAAGATGGAGTTGTAAGAAAGATAAGAACGAGATGGGGCGGCGAAAGTACGAACATGATGAGCATGGTGAGTGGCACGCCACGCATAGTATGGGGCCAACAAAAACTACATAACAAAATATAGGTCAGCGGGGAGGAGAACAAAGACAGGAGAATGAGATGGAATCTCACAGAATGAAGTGTGAATCCAACGATATGATTTGCCATTGACGAGTCAAATAGTGTTGCGTGCCCAGCCTATTTCGCGTACAGATTGGCTTTCAGCAAGATGATCCTCCATGGAGAAAGTTCGAATAATCATACCTCATGTCCTGTACCAATCGCAGTCAATATCTCCATCATCTCAGTGCTAAAATGGAACCAAACACGACTCACCGAGACAGAACATCCCTGCGCCTACTAGGCCCTGGAACCACCAGTACGTTCCCCATGCTGCCGCCTTTACGAGGCAGCTCAACCAGCCTCGCGTCGGATCAATGACATTGGCTAGCCAGTCAATCCGAGTGGCGAGGAGGAGGAACACGCAGGCGAGAAGAATGTCGCGGAGGACATAGAGTGATGCACGGAAGGAGGATCGTTGAAGGAGTTGCTTGGGGACGACGTCATGGATTTGTTTGAGCGTGAATGTGGGAGGGGAGAAGGGTTTCGATGCACTTGGGTACGGTCAGTACAGTGATCTTAGAGTCTTATCCAGGCAGCGGTGATTGAAAAGGGGGGTATAACGTACCGAGCTTCGTACTCAGGAGCGTTGCAGAACATTATGTGGATAGAGCACGAGCACAGAGGTAGGGCGGAGACCGATGTGGACCTGGTGAAGAGAAGACACCTTCGCAGAACCAGACTGGTATATATACAGGACGCCCACTAGGTTTCGCCGTGCATCCTGTCTCATACATATGACATTCAAGCGAAAACATGTCTTCATTTCGGCTGTCCAGAACTGCCCCAGTGGTGCGGTCTTGACAACAAACTACGGTCTGAATCCCGAGTGGAGTATGACGGAACAAGACTATAAGTTTCATAGAGAGATTGTGGATGAGAGTAGGCGTCGATTTAGCAGGAGATGCCTCATTGCAGTGACGAGAGTTTGAGACCCTAGCACAGAGGCGCCTCGCTTTGATACATGTTGCAAGATCAGACCTAGATCATACCGTAAGAGAGGGGCAAGAAAGAGCAGGCTCGGTCGAATGTCCGAGGCAGTTGGCGATATGCGATGACTTAGTCGACAGAAGGCAGGATTAGGCTCCTTTGCACGGATATGGTCACATGTGTTGGAAGCGGAGTCGTCGGCATGTATTATTTGCTTGGCCAGACTCCTGGATTGTCATCTACTGAAGACCGCTGTCAGTTGGGCTTTGAGAACATAAAAGGCGGAGGAGAAACTGAAGTTCATGGGATGGCGAGATCGCAGGGAGGTGCAACCGAAACATTGAACTGTTCATCGATGGCAACAAGTTCAGAGCCTCGATGGATTAGCCATACAATAACGGCATTGCGACAACCCGATGTGCATGAGAATCTTCGCTTCTGCACGGTAAAACCTGTGCGCGGATCAATGAACAATGGTCACACGTTTAAATGTCAATCATCATCCGCAAATTCGGCTTGAGCAGCTCTCATAGGCTCGAACAATCCATGTTGGTCCCCAAGTCCATATGTGAGCGTCATTCGCTGCAATGCCGAGGGCGCAGTTGAATTATCGGCCTCGAGCTCAAGCTGCCGAAAATGTTCACATGAGGGAGGTGACATGGAGGGATGGACGGCGGACGTACTAGAGAGATGATATCGTCCAAGAGATGAGCCTGGGCAACGGCCATGCCCGCTAGTCCATTATAGTTTGCATTAACGATATGCACATGGAAGTGATCTGACAGTTGACCATACATGTGAGTACCACATTGTCAAAAGTAACATCACTGGCGAGAAAGACGTCCTGATGCTTACAATAGCTAGGCTGATAATGCACGTAACACTTCACCTCACTCTCCTCGAGGCCCCATCCTTCTTTGACGGCCCTCTTCGCCTCCTTCCTTATCTTCTTTAGCATCCCTAGATGTTTGCGCTCGAGATCTCTTAGGCTGCGGATGTTGGGAGAGAGAGATATGGCGACTAGGTAAAGGGAGGAGACGGTCTTTAAGTCCCATTTCATGTCGGGGAGGATGAGGAAACCTTCGTCTGGGTCTGTAGTGGCGGAGGAGCGGTAGAGGACTTTGTCGGCTTCAGAGTAGCCGGAGAGAATGTCTGTGACCCTAGAAAAACCAAAACATTTTTTCTTCAACTAGATGCGGCCAAGTGTGTGAAAGGAGATAACGCACCACTTAGTACGAGAAGTGGGAAAGCCATCGATATAGGGCTTGACGATTTGCTCGTAGAGGGTTGGCGTCTCGTGTACAAGGTATACTTTCTGCGTGGAGTACTAGAAGCAGCTGCAAGTGAGCTTAGCTGCTCATGTGAAGGTTGATTTCTCGGACAATACCTTCTTTATGTGTATCTCTGTTGCTGGACAGATTACATTGATTTTCACATCAGGTCTTTCTTCCGACGATGCTAGCCATCCGAAGAGCCACGTATACTACATCACATCCAGGGTCATCGTCACTACGATGTTTACGAGGAAGCAAAAATGTACACATACGATATCGTTTGTCTCGATTTGCTTGACCTTCTCGACCAAGTCATCAGAGAAAGACGGTAATGCGGTCTTCTCTATCCGGACGATGGCGAGTGTCGTCGATGACGAGGTGAGAGACTCTGGATATTTTCCTAAGAGAGTGACGCTACGAGAGATAGGATCTAATAATATGAGCAATAGTTACGCGAAGCAGAACAATAATCAGCACAACGGCGTACCTTCATTGAGAACCCGTTCGAGCTGAAATTTGGAGAGATCAAAGCTCATGACTTTGGAGCTGCATTATGTAGGGCGTCGGAAACATAGATGACGTGAATGCTGTAGTCACCAATACAACGAAGACGAGAAGACGGGCTCACCGTGCAGTACGTTGTTGAAGACGCTGTGGAGGATGAGGACAAGTTACACTGTCCGGTAAGCAGAGAGCCCAATAGCACCTCCTTTCCCACGACCTGTTCCTGGGACAAATCAACTTCGCGCCACGAGCCTTTCTGCACTGCACCCACACAGCTCGCTTAGACTACCTTTACTATCCTCGTCTCACAGGCCTCGACGTCGCAGTCCTTCACTGGTCTGCCGAGTCGTCTCTTTTGTACACAACAATTATTCGCGTCGGACAATTGCATCATATCTAATTGTCTTCTCTTGACACACCTACCCCACATCATCTATTCTCACCGCGACACATTCAATTATTTGCTGCGTTCCACCACTGCTCTTACTCTCTCGACTCTCGACTCCCGGGAACGTCTTCGACAGACAAGATGTCCGACCCTACTCGCGCCGCTCAAGCTCCAGAGGACTGGGATCGCTCTGAGTCCGATATTATAGACTCCGCATCCTCGTCTGCACGCGTCGCGTTTCCGTCTGACGGGCAGGCGGAAGAGAACGGGGATGGGGCAGTGGAAGGGGAGGGAAGTCAGAGAGGGAAGAGGACATTGAGCGAGCTATTGAAGTTGCATGCCGCGAAAGGGTCCGACAGTAATTTCAGTGCGGAAGAGGCGACGCGGGTGGCAGACGTGTTAGGAGAGTGGGTGAGTGTTCTTTTCTTATACATACCTATAATCTATTGCTTTGGCCTTGGGCGTGACTGTTGCTCAAGCGCAATCCTCGTACTCGAACGGCAATACTGACATGTCATGGCGCAGATAAACTCAGGTTCCTCACCATATGAGGGGGAAGACGACTTTTTCGCCCGAGCACAGGATGACTCGTCAGTATCACGGCAGCGCACACCAGCCCTCGACTCGCGCCCCAGAGGGCAGAGCGATTCCGGCGTTGGAAAATCATGAATGGGGGGTTTAGCCGTTCAGCACAACCTAACGCACCCATCAACTCTTCGTCTCGCTCTGATCAGCTCTCCGCCGCATCTGCATCTGCACCGTACTATTGCTTTCTCTATGAACTGTTCTCCGAAATCGTCAAGCAACAATGCCTTTTTTCTCCCTCACACCAGCGGCGTCAACACCCTCATCAATGACTTCTCGTTTCCATCATTCTGGGTTTTACGAATTCTCTGCTCGCTTCTCTTATTGTCTTGTTAGCAGTCTCGTGTCTTGTTTCTTACTTCTGATTTCATTATTTCTTCTCCGTTGACGACAGTGACATGACCTTTACGACCCGTTCACGACCCCGCTACGACCTTAGAGTTATATATCTAAGTACCTTCCCCAGTCTCCACTTCCGACCGCCATTCGTCCCGACCTTTCGCCCCCGCATTTCCTTGCACTATTTATCCACTCCCCTCTTATTGCTTGCTTTTCCTCTTCCTCTTCCTTTTCTTTTTTCCTTTTCCTTCTTCCCTTTGGTCCTGCGAACGGGTCGGAACGGCGAGATTGGGGACGGACTGGGACGTCGGCGTGGCTCTTTGTGGACCTCTTTTGGACGCTGCCCTATAGTAATGATTCTTGCAAACTAACACGATCGCCTTTCAAAATTCTTCGTGAGTCTTGTCACTCGTTCCTCGATCCCTTAATCGAAGCAGCTAATTGAAACCATGACGATTGATCTCCCACAGAACCTTCAGGCTGCTGCTTACACGGAGTTTCGTTCACGGATTATCGCTAGTTCAAGTTACTTGCTCATGGATGGATTGTGTATTTTGTGCGTGCGAGTGCTTGCTGAGAATGATGATGCTCGCATTGCTATGTCCCTGACGTCTATCTAACCTCGATGTCATTGAAGATGTGGTATATTGTCATCTGAATTCGTTGTGGAGCAGATGGAACGACATGGTGAACTTGGAGATTCTGAGTGTACTGCGTGCAGAAGCCTTGCTTGAATTCGTTGCTGCAAGGGGGTAAAACAGGGATAGTTATATCAAATAAAAATCTCCGACCGTCGTATTTGTCGACAGTTTTGATGATAGAGCTGCCGCCGCTGGTCTTAGCCTCGTACTGTGGCGGACTAGGATCCTGGACAGATGGGCTTTCTCGCTCATTTAATCAATGTCCTGTCTATGACCTGCAAACTAAATGGCACATTTAGGTAGTCCGACATCTATTTAAGTATATTTACATCTATTTAGAGAGCTTGATGCAGTAAACCATCGTCAATGAATATTTTGCGACGACGAGTGGGGAAAGTGGCAAAACAGGGAAGCTGGACGCGCGCCGAAAGGGCCCGGCTATTGCCGAATGAGTGGCGAAAAAGATGTCCAAAGGCGCCACACCCCCTTGCCCACCGATTTCGTACACATAATCGTTAGACGACCAACGGCAAGAAGTACCCATAGCATTTTAATATACATCATTCTATCTGCATAAATATTTGTGGGGTGCTGCACGACTTTCTGCGCTCAAAATTCATTCGGATGTTTGAGAGGTGCAAAATCGGTCATTTCTATAAAATCGTGCCGTCTAGAAGCCAAACAGTCTGTTAAAAACAAGCAGACCTTGGCAGAAGGATTATTTTGTTGGGGCTCCAAGACCATAAACTTTTTGTATGAGGAAGATCATGGATGCTGGAGCTAGAGCCTCACGAAGTGGGAGCCTCTTGTGGTGCTTTAGCCAGAGGATCCCCTCAACAAAAGATGTCCCATGCAAAAGTAGGCAACCATGGTCTGCCAGAATAATTTGGAATCACTTCTGGCATGTCCTCATATATACCCCACATAGATTTTTACGAGCATATACGCTGATATTAAAGGCGAGTCGAGGTGTCCATGTCGGTCGAGCTCTCTGCATGTGGCAAAATTGCCACACAAACCCCATCTCCGGCAACATTTCACCATCTTCTACAAAATACTCACAAGGATCACACAAAATATTTTTACAGATCACACGGGACAATGTAGGCCTACAGGTTATCTAGAGCGATGAAGGCACGAATATATGTGCTTAAAATTCCAGAAACATTTGTCCAGCTTCTATGTCCGTCCAGCTTCCTAGTCCGCCACAGTACCTGCGTGAACATCAAAAATATTGCTCTGGGACCGTTTTCGATTAGCAGCACCTCGTTTCGATCGAGGGACCTCAGGGTTATGGGCCCTGCGCGCTATACCAGCTGCGCCATGCTGCTGAGAATTTATATCATTGTACCCATATAAACTACGCTTTGGGGACTGGACAGTAAAAGGGGCTAAAGGAAAATGACGTCGGCGTTGAAGATGCAAAAATGACGTAGGGCTGTCAACTAAAGCGCCGCTCGCCAGCAGACGTCCGTGCATACATAAACGCGTCCTGCTTCAAATCATTTCCAGCACCATCTTCTGCCATTCTCTATCCCTAAGTACCACCCATCTGACAGCGAGAATACTTGCTTGTGGTTTTACTATTCGTTGTGCGAATAATTTCTGGTATTTTGTTTTCTCATTTAAAGCCGTTATGATGTCTATTGTGAACTGACGTTCCTCCCTTCCCGCACCACTTCACTCTCCCCGCCACTTATACACTTATTAGGTACTCACAACACCCTCTCTCAACAAAGCAAACCATTCTCCAAATCAGGATCCAACATGCCCAAGAAAGATCCAGGACCGCCGCAAGGCGAAGGCAAACGCACCATGCACAAAGACGTCCCGAATCAACAATCCCGCGGCATCCAAAACGTCACCGCACCCCTCTACAAATCCAGCACAAGCTCCTTCGTCTACGTCCTCTCCACCCTCGCGGTCATCATCTTTGCCTGGTACGCCTACAAGGGCGTCTCCGTCGCCTCGAGCGTCGTAAGCAACGCTTCACCCTTCGGCTCGTCGTCGACGTCTTCTTCTAAATCTGGTGACGTACCAGTGAATGTGGGAGAGAGAAGAGCTGCGAGAGAGGAGGGCGTGGGCGGCGAAATGAGCGTGGAGAGACATATTGAGGAGTTGGCGAAGGCGTTTGGGATGCCTTCGAAGGATTTGGCGGGCGCGATTGCGGGAGCGGTGAGGGAGCATGTGCCACCGTCGAGTTTGAGTTCGGTTTCGAAGAAAGCAGAGAAGACGGGGGGAAGTAAAATTCTTGATGAGTTGACGGGGGAAGCGGGCGAGGGTGAGGATGCGGCATCGTGGACAGACACTTTGGGTACGGTCGTAGGCATGGATGATATGCCGGTGTGAGTGTAAAATGTATCAATAGACGCTTCAGACGTCTCCCCACAAAATAGTTTGCCACAACCACAATGTAGTATTCAATCTCGACGTTGAACTCTGTGATTCAGCCAGACAACCAGACAACCAGGGGAGCGCCAAATGGTGAAACAAAATACATAGCATTGCAGCAAAGAAGGCGAAAGACATACAGCAATGCACTAGTAACAACAACATAATCATCGCAACAAAGACGACTCGGAAGGACGTACGAAGGCATTTACAAAGAGCGTAAACGAATATATGAATGTATAGGCTAAGACAGTTGCGAAGGATTACCAACGAACACGGAAGGAGCAGGAATATAAGGCCATGTAACGCTATGGGTTTTCTATGATACTCTACACGCCCCGCACTGCGATGAGCGTGGAAGGGACGACCAAGAAAGTGAAAATTCAAGGAAGCAGGGAATGCGCATGAATAAGGTAAAACTGGGGGTGCAAGCATATTTGAATAAGAACGAATGGCGAGTCTTTGGGCAACGGATAGTTCGCAACACCAGTGAGGCCGAGCGAGGCAGAAAGCGAGAGTATGAGAGGAAATGATAGGAGCTTCAGAGCAGACGCAATAATCAAGACTTTGTCCCATGGAATGTGGGGAATTGGGCTGTGAAATAGGAAAATACTGCAATGGTTTGTCGAGATGGACGCAGGGGTATACTTCGGTCCGAACTTGCGACCGAGACTTGAGGCATCGGCCTTCATCTAGTCGTCGTCGAGCACCTCTCCGCGACCGTTCAAACCGAATAAATTCGCGAGCTCTTTCACGCTCAAACCTATAAGTACCGAAACAGGTCAGCATTGGACTTCGCGCCACACGCCACACACCATGCGGAATGAGCAAAAGACGTATTCGAAGGGCGAACTTACGGCCGATCTTCTTCCCAGTACCCTCTCCGAGACTACCATCCGCCAAATTCTTCTTGCGGTCCTGAATGGCCAAGATACGATCTTCCACCGTGTTTGCAATGACCAGTCGATGGACGAAGACGTCTTTCAGTTGTCCGAGACGGTGCACACGGTCGAACGCCTGGCTCTCGACGGCTGAGCTCCACGCAAGGTCCAAGGAGATAACACCTACACAGAGGTCCCGGGAACATGTTAATATTGGTGGGCGTCAGGTGGAAAGTGCTGATAGAGGGTGCTTACGGTTCGCACGAGTAAGATTAAGCCCCACTCCTCCGCATTTGAGCGACAAGAGCATGACCTTCGACTTCTTCTTTGCCATAAAGTGGCGGACAGCGAGATCGCGCTGAGTTCGTGACATATCGCCTTGGTACTTGACGTGGGGAACGCTGCGTTCGGTCAAGTAGTCGGACACCAGCGTAAGGCAAGAAGTCCACTGAGAGATGACAATAGTCTTCGAGTAGGGAGGAATTTTGAAGGAGGTGAGTAGAGAAAAAAAATCCTGGAGACCGACAAGACTAACCTTGTCATCCGGGTGCTTTTCGGCCCAATCCGTGAGGAGCTCCATCATGTGCTGCGTAGACCTATCAGTACCACTCACAGTAGCAAGCAAAAGAACTAGAAACTTACCTTCATCTTCGTGCTGGGAAGGAAGCGAGGCATCATCCTGATCTGCTCCTTCGGAATGTCCGCCATGATAGGCGACGGCCTGCCGAACAATACTTCACCGTCTTCGCTCTCCTCCGCCTCCTCGTCACTGTCAAGGACTATCGCCCTCTTCTTGCCCAAACGCTTGCTCAGTCGCTTTCTAGCAACCTTCTCGTCCTCACTATCCTCATCCTCATCAGCGATGAAGTCGCTTAAACCGTCGTCCTCGGAAGAGTGCTCTTCGTCGTCCTCGCTGTCGACGTAGGGCTTCTTCCTCTTGCTCTTCGGGATAGCTTTGCCTTTGCCTTTGCCCTTGTCTATGAGGCCTTCTAAGATCTCCATCTCGATATCAGAGTCAATCCGCTCGTACTTGGGTTGACGAGTTGGTTGGGCGGGACGAGGGTTGATGGCAAGCTCGATCTCCTCATCTGTAGGCAGGAAAGCAGACCGGGAATATAGCTTTCTCGCGCTGATGGCAGACCTACATTCAGGGCCTGTACGACTGTCAAAGAAGGCTATGGTGGATCGATTTAGAGGGTACTCACATGCACGTTCATCCTCCTTATATTTGATTGTCTCGGTCGGATCCTCGGCGCGAGGGAGATCCAAATAGTTTTCTGGTAAAAGATTGAGCAACCCGCTGCGTAGATATATGAATAACAAGACGTACGGATGCAGTCACGGCAGAATGTATGCGTGCAGGGCGTGACGACCGCAGCCGTAAAATTATCAAAGCATATAGAGCATTCCTCATCGCCGTCAGCGATAGCGTCCTTGGACTATGAGATAGAGACCAAGAAAAGTTAGCACCCCAACGACGATAAAAGGGACAATGTTAAAAGTTGGTATATGCTGCACGACGGACACAGATAACGAAGTTCTGGTAGCTCGTTGCTATTATGTATGTGCGAAGACGACATGCCTCGGCCGCGCCACACAACGCCGTTCGTCTTGTCACAGTTGGAACTATGGAACAATATTCCTGCGCGAAATGTAGACGTACCTCTTTCTCCGCCTTGACTCTATCGACCATGATCTCGCGAAGTTTGTGCTTCATCCTCGCTACGAAATCTAAGGATACCTCTCTCCTCGCCCTCGCAAGCTCTGCTTTCGCATCACCGTCTAAATTCTCGTCATCTTCTTCATCACCAATGACGAATGCACGGCCGTCCTCTTGAACAAGGCTTGCATGTGAGCAGATCTGGCGGAGCCGCAAAAGCATGACCAAAACATGTGAATAGTTCCTAGACAACATACACGTCAGTTTTTACATCAACCTGCTAATAAGGAATCGAACGCACTTGAGGACAGTGCCCGCCCGAAGGAATCGATTGAATTTCACTTGTGCGCTCGTTTCATACTAAAGGCCAGAAGCGTCAGTCGGATGCATAGAGCCAAGAGGAGACCAATATAGAGGTATTACCGCTTTATAAATCTCCTGTTCCTCCTGCGTGAAGGTAAGCTTCGTAAGTTGCACCTCCTTGGGAGGCAGCTCAATGAGCGGTTTGCCGTCGAGCTTCGTATCCTTCTTGCGGCGGACAAGGAAAGTAGCTAATATAGCTTGCAGGCGACTGGAAGCCAAGGTGGCTAAGAGAAAGAAGTGAGTTATCTACCCTGACATGCTCATGAGAAGAGCTCCAACATACCGCGCTTCTTCTCATGCTTCGCGATATGGTCATTGAATTCCGTCCAATCGTACCACGGACGAATTCTGAGGAACCGAATGTACCCATAAGCATCTAATGATAACCAGCTCGTTAACTCGCAAGTTCACGGAGGAGTATCCAGGGAGATAGCGGTCTTACCAGCTAGACAGTTGATGATGGGCGTGCTGTAATGGCAAAAAGCACGCTCGGTCAGTCGTGGTATCTATAAAAGAAGAAGGTACATACCCAGTCAATGCCCAACGATATTCCGCATCGAGGAACGTCACAGCACGAGAGACGCGGGTCATGCGGTTGCGGATACTTTGAGCTTCGTCGAGGACGACACGATACCACTGGAACAAGATGAGAAGACGATCAGAGTAAAGGACCGAGGACTATACACCCACCTCGACATTCAGAAGTAGGCCATCTAGGATGTGGCAACGAGGTTAGAACAAGGCTAAGGAACAACAGCAGTCTGCACGTACTGCATTTCTTCTTTTTCCTTGGCTTGCTTTTGGCATCGCTGTCGTCGGTGGATTCGTTGACAATCCATTCATTCTCCTCCCTCTTCTTTGCCTTGGCCTTCTTCTTCGCTCTGGTCTTCGCTCTTGCCACTTCTGCCTCAGGATCTGCATACTCGTTTGCGAGTGTCTGCGTGACATGACAGTAAGTGAATGCGTCTATACAATCAGAGCGATTTAAAAAAAAACACGTACATGATAGGTCGTCAATACTACCCAAGATTCGTGGCGAATCAGCGAGCGAGCACATATAGGGATCGATCACGATTGGACGCACCGACATCATACCTCATCAGCTCCGCCCTCGTCTTGGGTTTGCTGGAACCTGAAGAAAACACGGTAAACAACCCTAGTACAGCATCAAGAAGGGGATCACTTGCCGTGATATACGACACACTGCAAACCACAGTTCGTCTTCAACTCTACTTCCATCTGCCATTGATCAAGCAGGGCCACCGGTGCAATAATGAGTGTCGCTTTGCGGCGCTGATCCGTCGGTCGATTCGCAACCATCGTGGCGATCCTACATATGAATTTGGTTACATGCACCAGCAAAAAGAGTCGGCGGCGAATCACTCACATTTGGACCGTCTGTCTCCCGGCAGTGTGCAAACAAAGTATCAATGAGCATTCTCCAGAAGCACCAGAAGCCGAAAGAACACACCTTGCCCAGTCCCATCTCATCAGCGAGCAAACCTGCGAAGATTCAACGCAGCAAAGATATAATGAGAATGCAGAATACATGAGAAGCGAGAAAGCCTTACCGCCTTTACTGTAGCCTCGCTCGCGATCAATCATCCATGCCACACCGATCATTTGATGAGCCATCAATGCGACGACCATGCCGGGCAAGGGGGCGAACATGTCCGGGAGACCCAACTTCCGAACAGCGTCGTCTACCGTAGCGTTGCGGTCGAATTGCTCAGCATTTCCAGCGGCGATGAGGAACTTGTCGATACTAGAAGAAGTTATATCAGTATAGATTGCTCATAAGGGTGATGAGCCGATGCACTTACTCATCAGCTCTAGCCTGAGGCCCTGCAAACGTATCCCTTCCACGACCATGCCACGCACCGGTCTCATCGTACGTCCCGTCATCGTAGTCCATCGGAACGTGGCCCTGGACATACCTGTTGACATCGGCGAGGAAGTCGTTTCCAGGAGGGGCAGGAGCCGGCGGGGTTCCCGCACCTTTCGAGCCAGAGGCAACCGGCATTGGAGAAGGGTCCCTTTTGACGGTCGGCTTGCGGTCCTCGCCCATGGGCACAGTTGAAGGTGCATGAATGACACGCCTGGGGGCGCAAAAGAATGGCTTCACGTCTGGCTCCGGAAGACGTATATTCGAGCCGGACGCAATCGCTGGCGCTTGGACCTCAGGTCCAGGCCAAATGGCGAGAGCCCTATCAACAGGCTCCCGCTTGACTGAAGGGAGACCGTAGAGAATTGGGTCCCTGTCCTCCTTCGCCAGAGAGCTGCCGTGGCGAGAAAGTGTCTTCGCCGTCGGGAGTCGTTTGGTAAGTGAATCCTTCTGCGCGTTGAGTCGCCTCTTCTCCTCGGCCAACTTCGCAATTCGAGTGTGGTCGCTTTTCGCCTTAAATTTCTTGGCGCTGGCGCGATTGAGCTTGTTGGTGCAGCTGTTGAGAGAACGTTGAATGTCCTCGATCTCTTCGCGGAGATCCGACTGGTCCTCTGCAGGTTTAGAAGGAGACTTGGTGGTGACAAGTTCGCCGGAGGAATAGTGGTTGAGCTGAGACAACGGCTTGCCAGACCTTGCGGGGGTTGAGGGAGCATCGCCGATAGTGAGTCTCGCCTTCTTGATTGGAGAGCCGGACTGTTCATCACCCTGGCTAAGGTCGATTGTGTCATGCCGTTCCAGCTTGACGGGGAAAGGAGCAGGATGTGGACGCTTGCGGGAAATTAAAGCGCCGCTGTCAGACAAAAGAGAGGGATGTTCCCGGGGTTCGCTTTTGACGACATCTCTTCCGGTAGGGGACGTTGTCGGCGTGGTGAAGGGAGAACCGGAGCCCATGCTTGTACGGGCCCTGGCTTGGAGAAGTGGTCGCATGGGTGTCGATGGGTTTGTGGTGCGAGAGAGCTGTTGGTAGATCAAAACACAGTCAGCTATACGCTCATTTATATATTTCAGAGACAAAGAAACGAACGAGGTTGGCACTGGACTTAGGGCCCTCGATTTTGACACGTGCGCTCCTTTGTGGCGACTCGGACTCGGACTCGGACTCGGGGTCGGAGTGGTGGGCCGCCAAATGGACCTGAAACGTCGTGGCATTGTAAACAAGGTGGTTTGGAGAGCGGCACTAGCCGGTGAACAATAGCGTACCCTATAAGCGGACAATGAGCCCACTCCTTCCGAGACCCCGCCATCTTCGGAGGAAATGCGGGCGACGAGGGGCACCCGTTTGTGGCATCCGTTCTCGTGGCAAGTAACAACGCCGTCTGGCAAGTCAATACGGTGTGTAAGAAGGAGACCACATTGAATATTCTTTGACTGCCACTTACATCCTCGTCCGGCTTCGATCTCGACCGTGAACTGCAGCGTCTATCAGTCGAATCCAGCACGGAAGACTAGAAAAAAGAGTGTGTCAAGAAACCTACATCAATCTTGTCAGGCCAGAGCGATATATGCTTCTTCAGCTCTTGTAAGTATGCCTCGGGTACTCCTTCGATCTGCGAGGGTAACAATGAGAGAGCTATCGCAACGAGCCATGACTAAGTGCCAGTGGCAGAATGCAGTCCTCACCGATTGTAGCTGTTTCCTTGCCAACGCCAACAGCTCTACCTGAGAGAGCAGCATGGCTTGGACGACGTGAGGGGAGCAAATGCTCACGGGTGGCGGTGGGGGGAAGAAATGAGGTGGTCGTGCATAAGTCGCGTCGCGCACAGTTTTGAACGCGACATAGATGTTTGGCGTCAGTCGCGTCGCGAACCCCTGTTTTCTCGCGTTCAAACTCCGAACTCCGCGTGCCACTTCGCCGTTTCTTGTGTGGCCCACAGAATAACCTTCATTCCCCGCCCAAGTATAGAGGAGGGGAGGGGTGTTAATTACGAGGTAAACACTCTCCTCAAAAGGTCGCGATAGATATTGTTCAATGTCACAAAAATTCACTGAGAACAAAGCAGCATTTAAGCTAAACACCGCACATATGATTCTAGTAAGGAAACGTCGACGCGGGAGGACGAGCAATGACCTGTACAGCGAGTCTAACAGATCAAGAGTTTGACAGCTACCAAGAGATCATCGGCGATAGACACAAGCACGATTTTCTAGGATATATAGCCTTTCGAAGAACTCAAGGGCAAGATGAAGTAGGATTACCGCTGAGAGGCTTCCCGATCCAATCGGCGGAGTGAAACAATCACCGCATATCATCTTCCTAACATCTTCATCTCCACGGATAGTGAGCAGATTTATTTGCTGAAGCAGTCCGAGTCTGGAGAGTAGCTGAGCGATCTGTGGTGCAAACTGTTCGAAGCAGGCTGCCTTTGAAAGAGCGATAGGTTGTTGAGACTCCGACGGACAATTCCGGCGCCACAGCGTGAGGGTAGACTGGGTGGCCCAGACTGTTTGTTTTGAAGTTTTTTTTCCCCGATCTCATGTTCATCGTACTCCTTTTTCTGTTCCTCTTTTCCTGTCACTACAGTCCATGTGCGGCCGACATTGTTTCTCTGTCTCCCTCCCGAGTATCACAAAACACAATCAAGGTATCCGTCCTTTGGTTCCCCATGTGAACTCATTCAAAGGCTTTGGAATGAGTTAAACAAGCCTGGCAATAACTTGCGTGCTTTCAAGACCTTACTGCTCACAGATTAAGCACCTACGAGTTATCCCTTTTAGTTGCAACATTGAGTCGAACAATATTGATGTTATAATCTATGGAATGGGCAGTCTATGGAAATGCGCACAAGAAAGATACAATGCAATATGCAGCGAGCATAGTTCGGCGGGTATACAGCCCTCGACTTCATTCCATTACTCCTCTCTCCATGATCTCTCTCCTCTTCGCTGCCTCCTTCCCTCCATCATCGAGTTGTCCGTCCGTCACCCAAACCTCGTCATCAGTCCATCATAGATGCAGAAGATGATAGCACTGCTCGGTATAGACCTTGCAATCGTTATTCCACACCCCGCATAAAGCCCTCTAAGCCCCTGCTTCGCCCACATCTCCTTCCCCACCGCCCAAAAACTCCTTCCCTGTTGCGACCCAGGCCTCAACTCCGCCTCCGTCTGCATCGTGCTCTTCACCGTATCCGCAGGGAACAACGCAAGATTATACGAAGCCCCCGCACACGCTCCGCTGAACGCGCTCTCCCACGACTTGAGATCCCTCCGTCTTCTCGAAACTGAACTGTCAAGTGAAGGGGGAGAACGAGCGATCAGGAGAGAAGCGACGAATTCTTTGGTGCTGAACCACGCGGCGGAACCTCCAGTTTCTCGGATGAGTGTACCGGTGTGGCCAAGCCAGAAACCTCGCAGGCCGAATTGACGGTAGATGCTGGTGATGATTTCGAGAGGACCTGGGAGAGCCCGAAGGGATGCGGCGGCGGCTGCAGCAGAGGAAGGTGGGAGTGTGGCGGTGGCGGCGGCGCTGAGAGGTATGGATGTGGATGATGCGAGGACGGTGGGAGGTATGGAGGGTGAGATGAGCATCTGAACTTGCATTTTACATTTAACAAGCTCAATTGGAGTTCTGCGAGTAAACAATATGTTCGGTCAGCTGGTGAGCATACGAGTATGGCACGGCAGAAGGCTGCCAAGCAATCATTTTTCCGATTGAGCTATTTGCACGAATGGCAAAAGTACGTGCTGTGGACCTGTGATAGCTTTTTCCTGAATAACTAAACAGCGAAAACCACTCACAAAAGGGTACTAGTGATGGCGCCTGCTCCTGCAGCCGCTAGAGCCAACTGAGGTAGCGAGAGCGCCTGTGTAGTTTGTGTACCGCTTGCCCATCGAACAGCATTTTGAAGTTCTCCGTATGAGAGGAAAAGAGCTGCATTTTCGACCATGGCGCCCACTATGGGCGCTGGAAGGCCCTGTCGGTGTGTCAGCGCTCAGAGAGGGTCCAATATGAAACGAGTGTCGGATGGGTTCCCCAGGAGTTCGTCGAGCATGCTACGCAGGATTTCACGGACTCCTGTGAAGCAAATAACGACAAGCTACGACTGTGTTCTGCCAAGTTCACAGGATTGACCCGGTCCATCCGAGGTGTACAAGGAAGGCACCGAAGACTCTGGAACGGATATGACCGCCTGACAAAGACGTAGCTCAACGCTCCCTGTGGCTCCTGGGGAATTAGGCAACAGACAGTGTAAGGCCAGACGTACTCTATAAAGGCCTCTAATGCCTTCCTTCTTGAATGTCTGTGATAGACAGTCTAACGGGCCCTTGAAACGTGCAGATGCATCGAGAACCTGAGCTTGTAGCCGTACTTTCGTCAGGTCGAATGGATGCTCGAGAAACTTAGACGCAATTCCTGCAGCCTTTACATCCCGAATTAGATACAGTGTAGAAAAGTAAGAAGTAACCACGCACGCTACCAAAAGCAATGTCTTTCGCGGCCCTTACAGCAGGCGTTCCCTTTCGAGTCTCGGTGGTGGCCGGGTTGAGGGCATCCGGGGCAGCTTCCATTACAATCCTGAGATATATAGAGTGGGATACACAAATGGAGCAGAGAGCGACAGTAAAAGCCTAGAAGATGGTTGGGGAAATGAGAAAGAGAAAAAGTTAGCTGAAGCACATGAGGAAGGCGCTGGTCAGAGGATTATACTGACTGGTTCCCGCCAGACGTGAGCGGACCCAAACGCCGATCCCTAGGATCTTATCAGATAATCGCATACCTCCGATAATTTTCTGCCGCTACCAGTACTATATAATCCCAAAGTAAACCACAACCCTCAGCAGCCTCCAACATTCCATACTCTGTTCGCCGAGACGACAATCTATTTATTGGCATCATCGACTCGACAGCAAAGCCTACCTAGCTCTTGTTTTATTGGCATCTTTCCAGGAATATTTGTAGTTCTGAGGGCGGTCTACCGCAGGCTGAGCCGGCTGACATTCAAGCTCATCCAAAGAGTATACGGGAATCTACGGGAATCCTACTGCACAGCTGATGTCTATATTCATAAATGTTATCTCTCTCTGTTCTCCAGACTCTGCATGATGATATACGCATATTGAAAACTATCATGTCCGCGCTTCCGCCCTTAGACTCACCTGATAGCTCTAGCATTTGGCAACCAGCTTACTTCTTTCTCGTGGATGCTCCCCCGCGCACTCCCAGTATGTATCTCTCCACTGTCGTCCCGGTGAAGCTCGTCGTTGCCTCATGTACCAATCGAAACACGTTCTGAAAGGCCCCGTTAGAGGTTTTCCGGTAGACGGCGCTATGGGCCCGTCTCGTGCCCAATACCGTCCCTAAAGTTGGAGCACACGCAACCAAACAGTATGCTTTCGGCTCTTCTATCTCACTCTCACACTCTTGGGGCCACCCATGGCGGCCTCACATAATCCACAATCAGATCTATCGCATGCTTTCGCCACCGAGTGGTATGAGGTGGGCTATATAGCTTAGTCCAACATTGGTGGCGCCTTCTCGCTACCAGCCTAGTTTCCCCCCTCTCCTTGTGCGTCTCTACGTGTTTTATCTGCCTACAGCCCTCCTGCACGATGAGGTGTATCTTTTGGTTCGTGTTGGCGGCCGTGCTCCGTCCAGTGACGAGCTACGACATCCTACGCGATTATTCTGGGACAACGTTCTTTGATAGGTAGGACTTACCTTCGAGAACAAGTGTCTCCCGATCTGATTTGGGGACTTTAGGTGGGACTACTATGGAAATGAAGACAACTTGACGTTCGGTGCGCATCCCCTCCTCTTTGTCTCTTGCAGTGACTCTGATAGTCAATGGCATAGGCAATGCGAATTACCTCGACCGTGACACAGCCTCACAGCAGAGCCTCACCTACACAAACGCCAACGGACGCGCTGTCATCAAAGTAGATAACAGCTCATTCGTCTCGCCCGGCCAGAACAGGAACTCGGTACGTCTCGACTACGTCAATCTTAGCAGCGCTGACTGACCTGGGTGTTCAGATCCGCATCACTACGCAAGATTTCTATGAAGTGAGGATTCTGCAAGCAAGAATGTGCGAACAGAATCTGACGGTATTATTTTGAAAGATCGGTAGTCTATGGGTGATAGATGCCACACACCTACCGTGGGGCTGTTCAGTACGTTCATATCTTACCTGCTGTCTCATCTCTATTCCTCACGATAAATACCCGCGATGAACAGACATGGCCAGCATTTTGGAGCACCGTACGTGTGGGTCCCTTCAGCTCCGAGACGTTTCCCACGATTTGCTTTTTAGGGTATCAACTGGCCCGACAACGGCGAGATCGACATCATCGAGGCCGTCAACAACATGGGGAACAACCAGTTTGCGCTCCACACCACAGAGGGTTGTTGGCTTCCGGATTACTCGTGGCAGACAGGCGACACGCGTACGAAGGACTGCTCGCAAGGCAGTGGCTGCGTTGTTGCAGTCACAGAGCCAAATAGCTATAACTCGGGGTTCGCGGCAGTGGGTGGTGGAGTGTACGCGTTGCAATTCGATGCTGCTGGGATCTTGTGAGTCTTATGTCGCATGTTTTCCGAGCACGAGGTCTGAAGAAACCTCTACAAATGCCACGCTAGCATGTGGTTTTGGAGCGTATGTATCCGTTTTAGCCATTCTAGCGCCATCAATTTTTAACACAGCTGTCATCTCAGCGTCCCGACATCCCAGCTTCCATCATAAACTCGACTTCGACTTCCTCGCTTGATATCTCTCAATGGGGCCAGCCCACGGCCAGCTATCCAGCGTCGAGCTGCAACATCTCACAGTATTTCGGGCCACAACAGCTCGTCATAGACATCACGCTGTGTGGAGATTGGTCTGTTCTTTTGCATTCGTCTTTAACCACCTCCCTTATTGACTCCCGTCCTCCTAATCAAGGGCTGGCGTTCCGGCGACCTACAACGCCACCTGCCAATTCACGCCGACCAGTCAATGTGTAAGCTCATCGATCAGAAGTCAATTCTTTCTGTTTGTGTATTCAACGGTATCACTGGCGATTTTCCTCAGTACGCAGACAACGTGCCCGGAAACGGTAGCAACTTTGACGATGCCTACTTCGAGATATCATACATCCGAACGTACACGACCTCTTCCGCAATTCCTTCGCCGACGAGCGTCAGCACTGAGACTACCTCGTCAGCATCACCCACACCCTCAGGGAACTCGCTCTCCAGCCCTGCAATACGTTCCTATTCCTTACACCTCCCTGCTATGATATTGGCGGTGATAATATTCGTGGGGCTGAAGATGTTGGGATGATCTATTAACGGGCTCATGAACTTTATGCTTCTTGGACTTATCTTCTCGATCTGTGGGGTTTATAATGGGACTCTGCGTTATGTTATACGATATACCTGATTTGTGCGGACTGGCTACACATTTTTATTGGTGTGTGAGACAGGGTGTCGTCTTCACCTCACCAGGAGCCACGTTCTATCAGCGACGGTAAATATGGGCGCGCCGCAGATCCCTTCAAACTCTCTTTCACTGATCTTCGAGAATCCATCTATTCACTAGTTCATTTGGCTTTGAACTTCAGGGAAGCACTTGCTCGATTCAGGACAAGTTCGTCAAAGCTTCTCTTCTGCTATTGCCTGTTACATGGACCGTCGTCTTATGGAGTGTCTGCAATCCTCGCCACCAACTTCACCCCACTGACCTTCCCAGCTCCCATTCTCTCCAATCCTTCTGCAATACCGCTTAACCCACCCTTCAAAATATCAACCTTATTCGGCTTTATATCTCCTTCCTTCATCATCTTCTCCAACGATGCGAACAAACTCTTTGCGAGACGCTCATCTCCCTTCTCCGGCTCGGATGAACTCCCATATACCCATATCGTGCGTTTTCCATCTTTATCTTCTTCGCCCAACTTGCCAATACTTTCCGAGGGGGGGCGTGTCACGACCAATTTCCCACCTGGACTAAGAAGAGTCCAGGAGGCGGTCTGCGAGCCTGGGATGGAGATGGAGTCGTAGATCATCTTGATGGGCTTTTTCGTGATGGACACCACTGCATCTTTGAGGGCGGAGTAGGGCGTCTTGTTGTAGTCGATTACGTGCGTTGCGCCAGCTGCTTTGCAGTAGTCTTCATTGTCGGACGACGCGGTGGTGATGATGGGATTGAATCCTGACATCTTCGCTAGTTGAATGGCTGTGGATGGCAGTAGTGTTTGGTCAGGACCAGACGGAAAATATGATGGTGACCATTCTGATGACGAGGTCAACATCATACGCACCGAACTGTCCTACGGAACTGGAACCGCCTATAATTAGGACCGGTTCATCGTGATACTTTCCTCTACCGCTCTCTTCCCAGGGCGCAAGGAGCCCCGCACCGCCACGCAATTTGAGCTCTGCGTAGTATCCCATAGCAGCAGTGACGAGGGCAAGAGGAAGCGTAGAAGCTTCCTCGAAGGAAAGGTTCGAGGGGATCTGTGTATGCTGGCGTCAGCGGCAAGATCGTTTGACAGTATGAAGCCACAGACCTTGGCCGTGATAACTGCATCAGTGAGCCCATATTTTTGGAATGTATCTCTATCAGACGTGAAGTTGCCTTGATACACCCTTTCCCAGAAACAGTCAACCCCAAATTGCTGCCTGAATTACTGAGTTTGACTCACACGCGGTCACCCTTCGCAAACCCCTGAACATCTGCGCCGACGTCCTCAACGACACCAGCGGCGTCCAAGCCGCAAACTATGGGGTAACTCGTGACAAAGTATCCCCTGCTTTGCATGTGACGGTCGACAGGATTGAGGGCGGTTGAGATGATCCTCACCAAGAGTTGACCTTGTCCGGGCTTAGGAATAGGACGAGTGCCAAGGGTGAAGGGGCTGCCCTCGGATTCCACAAGGAGTGCTTTTTGCAACTGAGCGGACATGGAGATGTCTCTAGGGGGCCTGTACTAGAAGAGTCAATGTGAAACTGGTACTGAAGATTGAGGAACAAAATGTGAGGGTCATAAGCACACGGAGTCAGGATAATTAAGTAGGTTGGAGGCAGGGTCAGCAGGCTTAGGCGAGACCCACGCCTGCTTCCGTGTAGATTCCACACAATCTTTGGAATTCCAAATGTCAAACCATCATGTATGTCCACGCTGATTGTGAGAGGTCTGATGGCAATGGATGTTTTCTTGAATGAGTACCTGAGAAGTGGATTGCATAAGTCGCGCGCTTGTCCAATGCCTCAGTGTGGGTCACGGATCATGGTGGATGCTCAGACATGACAGGACACCGTGCGACTTAGACACGGAACCCGCAGGTGCACGGTAGGGATGGATGAATGAGGAGTCACGTCGCTACTAGGGTGGATGCCCAGAAAGCAATCAGGTGATTAGAAGAGATGTGACCAGAAAGTGAAAGTCGTGAAGCTTGAACACAGAATCCAGGAAATTCGAAAAGTTGAACAAACATTGGAAGATGTTGACACCGTCACGGTGACGTGTGGTCTCGAATTGATCGAAGACGTACAGTGTTGAAAGCGACTATCATTACATAACCCCATCGAATCACAGTCTTGTCAAGGAAACGGGTCACCTCTATATCTTACAACGTACACATAGGACAGTACCACAGACACTTCGCACAAAGTGGTGTTTTTGCCACTAGCGATACCTAACGTTGAAGTACCGGGCCCGAGGGTCCTCTGGGATGGCTTCAGCGTGCCGTATTGCTTCCTCGACGACTGCCATGTCGAAACAGTCAAAGGCCGGAGGTTTTCTAGGCGAGCCCAGGAATCTCGCCTTGGCTATCCCCTGTATATGATTGTTATTCGTGTCAGTGCATCATGATAACATACACATCTCTAGAGAGAACCTCACTGAAGGTTGGGCTAGGCTTCGGACAAGCTCCTTAACACAGGACACGCAGCTCTTGCCATTCTGGCCTACCACCATGGGGTCCCGAAAGGCACCTAGGCCAGCCAATGCTTCTCTGGATTCTTTGTCTAAGAGGCCTACTTGAAACCTGATCCAACGAGGGGCGGATCCTGCGCCGGAAGGTTGAAAATGGTCACGAAAATGGAAGCAACCCGAGTTCGAAGTGTCAGGGAGCATAATTTCGATAACGCGGAATCCGGGAATCATATCTCCTTGTGGAACGGTGCAGTTTATTGGCCAAGCCACTCGCCAGTGAAAAGGATCTGCATCCAGACAGCAATTAAGTTCGACAGCACCGAGGGAAGGTGGAAAGAAATCCGACATACTTGTTGTAACGCATATATACACCATCTGGACATCGTCAAATTCGTGACATTGGGTTAGGATGTCCTCATCGTCACCCCTCGTACCAGTAAAACGTTGCATGACTTGTCCTCAGTTGTCGAGGCAGAGCACAAAAGTAAGTTGAGGATAGTGGAAGTCGTCGAGAAGCACGGTCTGAAGAGGGCAGTGGGCAGGCTTCGATCAGTTTTGAATCTCCCTTTAAATATCTAGATGCCCAAGGAACGTGTCTCTTCCTTCGATTACGACATCTATCTCGGCTAACAGATCATTGATAGGATGGGGGTCTCTCTGCTGTGGGACACAACACATCTGAAAGTGCCGCATGTTGAACTTGGTACTCATGGCTATCATACTACAATGCCCGGCCCAGAGTTGTATTGAATGGCTAAGCAGATGAAACTGAGTGGCTTGTTCATAGCCGGGTATTCGGAAGCAAATAAACTGTCAAGAACAACGTCAGCGGAGATGCAAGAATCGTGCAAGTTGAGCGAAAACCATGCGAGTTTTGTAAGAATTTTGAACCGACCTTCCATTCTGCATCACTATGATTTTAGTAGGTATATATCGTCAGCGAAGCTAGATGACAAGGTAGGTAAAAGAAAACAAGGTATCAACATCGTATATAAGACCATTGAGGATCATGTATAGAACGACAGAATCACTGGCACAGGTGACGCGGAGAAATCACTGGACAGCGAGAGCACATACTTACTTCAATCGACCAAGTTTGTTCATCTGTCATGCAATTTTGATTTTGAAGAGTTTCTGACACCGTCTTTCTATAGACAAAGCTGATGACCCATGACGACAATGGAACAACCAAATACAGCTCTGTGTCCGGTGTCAACGACATCGATGTTCGATCGCTCGGAAGTCCTCGAAGCGCCCGGCTGTACCCGAGACTGGTTAAACACGTGACAGGATCAACTGTGTCCGTCATGCCATGATGATTTCGATTTTCATAGCCATCCACCTCGAACCGTCATTGAACCGTCACGCACATCCGTGGCAACGGCAAGGACAACATATCCAAGCTGCCAATCTGGATCCAGCATAACAAAGTAAGACTCGTATATCCTCCTCCGTATATAATCATCGCTTTACACAGATAATTTGCCAGTGGACAGTACCGCCAGTATCCCCGCTTTGCACCACGCATCGACCATGCTCTCTCATCTTCCCACCGAAATCACCCATCTGACCTTAGCGGAACTTAAGGACTACATATCCAGTGGTACATGGTTAAACAGCAACGGCTTGAACGAATCGGACCCGGACATCTCCTTAGTGTCATATCCAAGGAAGGTCGTCGCGATCGATATAGCAGGTGTCCCGCTCATCGTCAAATTCGGAACAATGGTATCTCTCAATGAGGCCGACGTTACGCGTTATGTTGCCAACCACACATCTGTTCCTGTCCCCGCCATCTACCACACATTTGTCGATACGGACCGTCCACTCACAGTCACCTACATCATCGAGGAAAGACTTCCTGGCCATACACTCCAGTCTATCCTGACTACCATTGGTTTGGACGATCAGGAGACGATTTCTAGGGAGCTAGCAGATATCTTATGCCAGCTCTCGACCCTCAGCGGTCATCGGACTACTTTGGGACCGATGGATGGCCCATGGCAAAACTCGTACTTCACAGAACTCCTAGAGGACTACCCGTGCACCGTTGAGGATGCAAGAACGACACGAGACTTTATCGAATACTTTTTACGTGTCAAGGGGTATCGTGATCCTTGCCAGCCGATCAAGACAATCGATGAGTCCCTTCAACCATTCGACCTTCAGCGCGCCCCGCTCTTCTCTCACGGAGACATGGGCCCGGCGAACATCATGGTCGCGGGTGGCCATATCGTGGGGATCATAGACTGGCATGAGGCAGGATGGTACCCTTACTTCTGGGAGGACTTCGTGGCGGCAGGGGCGGGTTGTATGATCCCATCCAGGGAGGGTCAGGATAACTGGTATGCAATAAGTCCTAACCTTCCCGTGACTTTTCTCGAGGAGATGGACGCCTTTAACCGGATATGGGGTAACGCACGGTACTATTATATGTGAAAAGATTATGGCATACCTCCTTCATATCTCTTTGCACCGTCCCTCTGCCGCACTGTCAACTGCCACTACATTCCACCAGCCATTGAAGAGCCTGGGAGTCCGATTGCATCATTCCTGGGTTGATCTGGCTCTTTCTTCATCGTTGAAGTGAAGTACTAGAGCCCTGATATAATTCCGCCTGATGATCGGCTACGATAATCTTAGGAGAGAAACGATAAGTAAAACTCGCCGGGGCGAGTTGACTTCGGCATGGTCATAATATTCACGGTCTTGGTTTCCGTTGCGGATATTGAACTCATCAAGGTCTCTGCTAGACTTGGAACAGAGGTCGGTTGGAGGTCGGCAAGTGAAGGTACGCCTTACCTGCATGTCGATGTCTTCACCAAGTAAACCAGACATGCTGCCCGTAAAACAACTACGGTTGCAACTCGACATGACGTTGAACGGTTGTTGGTGAAGGAGAAGTCTTGTCGAAGGTGTTGCGAAGGTGAGAGGATCTGCACCGTCTTCTCTCGTGGTGGCAGTGCTACTCAAACAGAGCGCGGGAATATTGGCGTAGCAACTATCTTTCTTCCCACTTCTGAGTCTCCGCTCTACACCCGCCTATGCGATCTCCTCTTTCGATAGTACGGCCCTGGGTTCGTCGAGGGCGGCTGTCATACTGTGACCAACCCGTCCGGCGAGTCCGGCGCCGCCTGGAGGCACCCGGCCATGCCTGGAGGAACCCGGCCACGCCTGGAGGAATCCGGCCACGCCTCCAGGCAATTCATGTCCTCTCCCCTTTGAAGGATGCCTCCAGCCGTTTTGTACACATCTTGTAAATGCCCAAAAAACAATTTCATTTATTTGCATATGCTCCAATCTGCCTGGAGACAATCCGTCACAAGTTGATCTCTCCTTGGAGGCATTCTCCCACAAGTCGCACTTTGCCTGGAGGCGATTGCGGAGCAAGTTACACTGTGCCTGGAGGCGATTTCGAGCAAGTCACTCATTGTCTGGAGGCACTTTCAAAGAAGTTGCCAATTGCCTGGAGTCTATTCTCACCAGCTCCATATTTGCTTGGAGGCTGTTCTGCACATGTCATGTTCTGCCTGTGGGAGTTTCTGTCGGATCAACCGCCATCTGCCTGGAGGCAATCAGTACTCGCTCTCTGCTCGCCTGGACACACTTCCTCACATCTCGCAAATTGCTTTCTGTCTGTGCATCATCTTGTCTGGAGACATCCTCATCTCCTGTCAGTATATAAAATGGAAATTGGCAACACGATTTAGCGAGATGAAGGAGGCCAATTTTGGGAGTTCTGTCTATTTGACAAATATTTAGAAATATACAGGATGATAGGAATCAATTCTCAAAGGAATCGGTTTATTTGTTCTAAAGTTATAGTGTAAGCGGTCAGGACAATATTGCCATACCGAGGCTGGAGGGGTTCGGTAGGCCAGAACCAGTGATATAAAGGTTCAATTGACTTGGTTTCTGCTGTCATAGGTAGACATACATCACTACTTAATTATGAAAGCCACACCTGACACAAAAACCGTGACCATGGCCTTGATAGTGGTGCCGCGTCAAGGGGGGAGGAGGAGAATGTCTTACCCGAGGGGTACTGCAGCAGTTAGAATGGTTGGTGATGTTGTGATTATGATTGGACAATGTAGTTTGACCCTTGAGAAGACGATCTACGGTGCAAAATCAGTCAAAATGCTCCTAAACC
>NW_006763146.1:1170059-1171287 GCF_000264905.1 Stereum hirsutum FP-91666 SS1
AAATTGGCAACACGATTTAGCGAGATGAAGGAGGCCAATTTTGGGAGTTCTGTCTATTTGACAAATATTTAGAAATATACAGGATGATAGGAATCAATTCTCAAAGGAATCGGTTTATTTGTTCTAAAGTTATAGTGTAAGCGGTCAGGACAATATTGCCATACCGAGGCTGGAGGGGTTCGGTAGGCCAGAACCAGTGATATAAAGGTTCAATTGACTTGGTTTCTGCTGTCATAGGTAGACATACATCACTACTTAATTATGAAAGCCACACCTGACACAAAAACCGTGACCATGGCCTTGATAGTGGTGCCGCGTCAAGGGGGGAGGAGGAGAATGTCTTACCCGAGGGGTACTGCAGCAGTTAGAATGGTTGGTGATGTTGTGATTATGATTGGACAATGTAGTTTGACCCTTGAGAAGACGATCTACGGTGCAAAATCAGTCAAAATGCTCCTAAACCAATTATGGGGCGCTGAGGGGGTAAAACAGCATATTGGGCCACAGTATAATCACAGAAACACCAATTTACGCGTTTTTGGTACCGTTCTTGTCGTGGTAATTTAGTTTAAATGCATATAAATGCTAAAGAGGCACCTGAATTATAGCTGGTAGACATCGACGCAAAGAAAACTATGTTTTCACTGGGGGAACAGGTGCACATGTGGTATTGGGGGTGTATATGGTCCAGATCTTTCTCAAATGCAGTGTGATCATGGTGTGGTGTGGTATTGGGTTAGATTACATCATATTTAATGTTTCAAGGTCATTCACTATGTCAGAAAGAGTCTGTGTGGTACATTATGTATGCAAAATGTCAGTTTTTGGCCGTAAATGACCAATTTTGCAGCGTGTTCGGGTTTCTGAATTTAATTGGGGCATTTGTGGACCAATCCCCATTAGACTTAAGCTCTTTGCAATGAAATGTAGGCCTCCAAAAAAATCCGAGGTGGTCAGCTAGCCTATACCTCTCAAAGTGCAGGGAGTGCTCATTTGGAGTTTGCAAGTAGTGAAACACTAACTTAGTCAAATATCAATAACAGCATAGTGAGCACTTTGAGAGGTATAGGCTAGCAGACCACTTCGAATTTTTTTTGGACGTTCACCTTTTGATGCATAGAGCTTATTCCTAGCGAGGATTGGTCCACAAATACCTCAATTATATTCAGAAATTCAAACACGTTGCAGAATTGGCCATTTACAGCCAAAAACCGATGTTTTGCATTTT